>NW_020449575.1:0-86158 GCF_003343035.1 Apteryx rowi | reverse complement strand
AGTTGCATTCCGCCACATGCTGAGATTTTGTCATATTTCTTGAATGCCTTCTTTCCATCATAGGGTCTTTCAGTATTATTTCGTCTAGCTTTAATAAACCAAGAATGTTCATTCTGCTAATAATTTTGCTTACTATCATGATTGAGACTATATGTTCTTATTAACTTGTGTCCTTTTTTTTTTTTTTTCTCTGTGGATGCAAAATGAGTAACCTGTGGATCCCAATCACATGAAAAATTCCAGGGACATGGGTTGGTTACTAGAAATTTGTGAAAGGAGGGACCCTTACTAATTAACCAATCTCTGATTTGTCAATTTATGTTTATTTTCATTCTAGTTCTGCTTGTAGAAAAATACACACAGTCAGTTATAGGGACTGTTGATTTTCTCATTGTTTCTTTATATATTTTTGCCTCCTTTGCAACTTATCTGTATAGTGCTTGCAATCTATAAAGAAATACCACAGCATGAAACAGCTGATGCATAGGAGTGATGCAAAGGAACTAAATAACCCTGGAATCTGCTGGAATCATTTAGGTCATTTCATAATTAAATAGACAATAAATATGCAAAATGTTTCTACTACAAAGGCATTCTGAATGAGAAGAAGTTCAGGAATCCAGAGAAGTAGATGACAAAGTAGATATCTAGAATTTATGCCTRATAATCTTCTCTTTTTTTACCTTCTATTTTGTTAACTTTTTCTCAGACGAAATTGGGCTATTTTATGTCTCACTTACCTAGTAGCTCTACCAGCAGATCTGTGTTGGACTTCAGGAAAGCAAGCTACACGGGCCACACTACTCATGCGCCATAGTGAAATCCATGAAGCACACATATAGATAAGGGGACAAATATATTGATTTTTTTTCACCTTTTTTTTTAAAGAAAATACAAAACATTATATTATTTGGCAAAGGAAGGAGGATAAATTACTAGATCTGTAGGTTTTTATAAGAGTATTCTGCCTAATATTTTGATAAGATAAAATAGCTAAACATTTATGTTCTTCCTGTGTAATGACATCATAAAAAATACCTGTCTGGGAATTTTTCTTGTTAAGCATTCATTTGCTTATTGACATGTTCATAAATTGGCATAATTGCTTTCTTACTGTCAATAATCTATTGCTGGATGAGAAAGATTGCCATTACAGCTTTAATGACATGGAGGGGATGGATTTTATATTAATTCTGACAAGATAATATTACAGAAGGTATGTTTCATAACAGTTCTTATAACTTAAGCTGACACTGGTAAAAACTACCTATTTAGCAAAATGCTGAGACTTCTTAAAGTCCTATTGTACTTGACAATAGTACCTTTTAAAAGAAGCTAGCTACACTGGCTGTAAAAAGGTAAATGAGTTAAATTCATCTGTGATACAGAACCACTGATTTGAGTGGATTTACCACAGAGATGAAGTTGGCCCAGAGTGCCAGAGAACAGCCACTTGCAGTCTTCTTGCCAATAAAATTTCAGTCCAAGAAAAAACATTTCCTTTCCATGCTCTAATCTGAAAACATCTATAGAGTTAGACATGTACCTGAGTATCTCTCCCTCTTGACAATATTCCCTTTCTCATGCCCTCCAAGAAATTTAAACTGTGTCAAACAGAACCACTTTCAAATTATCAGTAGCCAAATGAAAATTTTCTCCTCTCTTTCATGCTAAATAGAGCCTCTCCTTCTATTTTTCAGACCTGGAAGGGCCAAATGAAGGATGCAAGTGTGCAGAATGAATCCCTACATAGTCTGTTTTTATATCTGCCAGTTGACTGAGAACAGTTTTTTTCGGTCCAGGGGGATGAGTAAACTAATTAACTTCATTTGACTCCCTTCTCACCCTCACTCACCTCTCTGAATACCAAGAGAAATTCATTCCTACCTTTACTGCAAAAGGAAGGATTGAGAGTACACTTTATTCCACTGTAACCTTGCAGATAGCATCAAGACTCTTTTCCCAGATAAATATCCTAGTCAACATACATAAGGATCACTGCACTCCTACCTAAATAGTCCTTACTATTTAGGACTATAAAAATGTCTAAATGTTCATACAGTGTGTGTCTTCACAACCTGACCTGACTTTATGTGACTGAATTTAGTTACTGACAATTCGTAATTTGATTACAGCAAATCTTCTTTTTAAGGTTTATAGGGTATTTTCTTGATAGCAGAAAATGAAACCCTATTACTCATTTTGTGTAACTAAATCCTATATAATGATCAGCACTTCCCTTGTGTGCTTCATTAGCTCCAATTGCAAAAAGGTAGCTTTAAATGAAATAGGAGGTAAAAGCAGTTTTTGGTCAGCCTCAGATAAAATGACACACCTGCTATATTACAATATGGAGAGACAAGTGGAAAAATAGGTTTGCTAACAGAGGATACTGAAGAAAAGCTTCTGTATGTATCTGAAAGGGGTGGAGAACCAAAACTGATTTAATCCTGTAGGAAGTCAGTTTTCCTGTCTTTGATATTTTCTCCTTTATAAGAAGACATTAACAACAACAACAAAAAAATAGAATCCTGCAGTTCTTTAGAAGCTGAAAGAGGGGGTTACATTGCTTAATAAAATGACAGCCAGGTAAGCTGAAACTTTTTTCCCCTACTTCTGAGCTTTGGTTCTCATCCGAAACAAAACAAAAAAAGCAAACAAAAATTTGGAAATGCCTTGTCACTTTTGTTTCCTTTATTTTGGGG
Source organism: Apteryx rowi (assembly GCF_003343035.1). Lineage (NCBI taxonomy): Eukaryota > Metazoa > Chordata > Aves > Apterygiformes > Apterygidae > Apteryx > Apteryx rowi. Next base: position 83,453 of record NW_020449575.1, on the reverse strand, counting down.
GAAGGGGGTGTGGAATTGTGAATTATATTTATGAGAAAGACGGATGCCAGTCTGGCTGAACCATCAATGATACAATATACAATTTATATCAAAATCTGAAAACTTTTCTGTTGTTGCTCAAATGTTGCACTTCAGCTGCTCTTAGAGCATTAGAAAATAAGTGTGCAATCGCTCTTCTGACTGAACAGAGTTATCAAAATTGTAAAACTTGATCTTGCTTCTATTAAATGAATGGGCAACCTTGTCTGGATTTCAATAGGAATAATGCCACACCCTTAATTGCATGAATTTTAAGTCACACTCTTCAAACTGTAGTAATTACATTAGTGACATCAGAAAAATCATCAGCATCTGGAAGAGTCAGACTACGCTTAATTGTGAGGATATAAAAAAAAGAAAGTAATATCTTATAGGGATTGATGTATTTTTAATGCTATGAAACACATATTTTAGGAATTCAAAAGCTCAAGAAATGAATGTGTTTTTTCACAAATGAGAAATGGAGATGCATACAAAGCTCAATGTCCTCTTCAGAGTGCTAGAAAGCATTTTGAAATTGTATCCTTTGAGAACTTTTCTTTCACCCACAAAAATGGATCCCTGCCAAGGGATGCCAAGTTGCTAATCCTAGAGAAAAGCCAGATGCAAACTATGTCCTGACTGAAAAAACAGGAAACGGTCAGCAATGAAAATATGGATTAGTCCTCAATGTACACCAACAAAAGACCATCTTAGTGGCCACTTTCTGGAACTCATGCACGGTAAAGGAATTCAGCTATGATTGGAGAAAGACAGTGCAAAGTGCTTAGAGCAGGCAGCACRGTGCTGCATTCAAACTAATAAAATGTGTCAGGAATTCTGAGTGAAATGGAAGAGCAAAATGAGAAATGATCAATAATTTAATTACAATACCATAGAGAAAAAGTACCCTTTATATTGGATTTAAATGTACAGTATGTATATTTTATTCTTGAAAGTCACTTTCAGTAACAGAAATATACCAGTATAAACTACTACCTGAGTGCCCAATGCCTCCTAATGGGAAAATGAAAAGAAATTGTATAAAATTTACATGACAATATCTATATTAAAAGGGAATAAAAATTCATGGCATCATTTAAAGCCTCTGTTGCATTTAGCTTCTGAATGTTCTTATCTTTTCAGATTACAGCAGCTGCAAAAAGGATTTGGTGAAAACCTTCCATGAGGCACTTTACTGCAGACTTGCTGCTGACGTGCAAAGCAGGTGTTTCGTGATACAGAGTATTGCCTGTAGATTGATGGCTCTGCAGTCAGGTGTGATTTAAATCTAGAGAGCTTAGGTACTGAGAAGGACAAAACTGTAGCAAGTGGACTTCAGCACAGACAACAACAAGTTACTCAAGATCCTTGAAACATACTTGGCAGCTAAAGCCCACGCTGTTTAAATCTCTTGATTATGGTATAGACACGCCTTGGGTTAAAAATACATTGCATTCGCAAACTGRTATCTATGGCACAATGACTGCTAATCTGCTGTCTTTTCTAGGCTAAAAAGGGTCAGCTACGAGGCGAGCATGCTGGGAAATTTCTCTCACCTAATTTTAAATGTCTGATCTAGTCCCCTTAGACTCCCTTTACAGTCTAGGCACCTCCAGAGGCATGTGGCTTCACTTCTGTCAGACACCTGCGTTACAGTGAACTGAGTCTCTCTCTAGAGATACTTTTTTCTTTCCACTGACTGTAAAGGAGGAGACCTTGGGAGTCTTGCTTCAGCCTCGGCTACCTAATTTGAGGGAAAAGCATYCCAGCCAGCTCAGCAGGAGAAAGCTATAATAATAGCAGAGTTTGGTGAACAAGCAAAAGTCGCTGAGAGGGCATTCGGCTTTGGGCTCGATAAGGGTCAGGAATCTGTATAAAAGAGTTCAAATTATATTGTCACGAGAAATGAAGCTGTTTAGTTACATTTCCTTTATTATGATGTGTACATTACTGACATCCAGTTCCTTTTCCCACAGCAATTACTTCCTCTGCTGGAGGTTAATTTTCATATAATCATACTACCAGTTGTCCAAGAGAGATGGTGACATGTTTTACTATACCAACTTCCTGACAAAGTCTCTGGGATGTAATCATCTTAATACAATTCCAGTGGAGCCTAGAGGACTACCTCTTTGGTAGATCTGACCCCTAATTGAAACCTCAGGAAAAAGGGTTTTTTGTGAATTTACAGCGGTCTGTTAGGATCAGAGCTGTAGAGGTTAAAAAAGTGAAAAAGTTTTTAAAAAAACACAATGCATTTTACCAGGTGAGGTGAGAATAACCAGCCTGCTCTAAATATTGGCTTTCACTTCTCAAAGCTGATGAGTTTCAAGTTCAAAGGCAATATATGTAGTCCAGGAAGTGGTCTAGGTGGTCTAGGAAGCATACTCAAAGAAATACGGACTAGTCTGAGAACTCACTTGCATTTCAGACATTAAGACTGCATACCCCAAAATTGGTCGACATTTCCCAGCTATAGGAAATGATGTAATAAATGATATTTCCTTCCCCTGCAAACCTTGCCTTTCCTCTACAAGTTTGTATACACAGTATAAGCTGTTAGCACATATCTTGTAGCTATGATAGGGGTTATTCACCTCACCTAATATTAGCCATGGAAGAGTTAGATGTCTGCTCTAAACTAGTGTTTGTCCTCAACAGAACCTAGCAAAGCAAAGAAAAATTTTGATGACCACTTATTTTGGAGAGAAAATTCTAGACTTCCTTGGAAAAAGCAGAATATCTTCTCACTGATTGGCACAGAGAGTTCCCGGATCAGTCTGTCACATTGCTTGCGTGAGAACACGGAACAATTAGAACAAAATGTTTGGAAAAATCATCATCTTCTATTTTTAATTTGCAGCCTTACTCAAGTATGCCCGGTTAAGTTTATGAAACTAGTCACTAGTTTGACTATGAAAAGTCACTAGTTTTATGCAGTAATATGCACATTCTTTCCTGCAATGGCTACAAGATATATCAAAAATGCAATTATAGCATTACAGTGGCAATAGAGCTAATATTAAGTAATAATGAGATATATACAGGAATAATGACGTAAAGGAAAGAGTGGAAAGATTCCCAGTTTACTTCATTACAAAAACCCTCCAGCTGCTTTTCTTAGTAAGAAACAGAAGTAAAGTAGAAAATCTACATGGAGGAYGCAGCTCAAAATAACAGTCTTGAAAATGTAAATGCTCTTGCAAAAATGCATAAACTATATAGAAAAACTCTAGATTCTGCAGAGTGATTCATTATTTTAATGACTTCCTGCTTTAATGCAGAACCTCTCTTTTCCTTAGTGCAAGCTGTTTGAATCCCCGCTAAGGATTTCGACTTACAATGAAGCTTTTATAACTTTCTGGATCTTTGTCATGTTGGCATGTGGGTCATTCTCTTTATGTAAGGACAAGAAAGAGGCGGAGAGGAGTTGTCCTGCGGGGACAAGCAAAAATTCAAACCTGAACTGGCCAAGTACTGTTCTGAAATACAGAGTGATTTGCTTTTTCCCTTAGGAGCTACATGCTGGCAGGTGGTAAGYGTGAAGGAAACCTGAACATATTTCAATACTATCTGTTCCAGGAGATGTCACTAAGAGGCAATGGTGTTTATAGGTAGGCCAAATCAGAAACAAATAGGTATTTTGAACTGCAGAAATATGGAAAAGCTTTTCCTAGATAGTAAAGTAATGTTTCACCACTGAAACATTTTTTAGCTACCAAATACGACTTTACTTTGGAACCAGGTCTGGAAATAACCTCCTATTTTCCAGTACATTTCAAAGGCTATGGTAATATATACTCTCTATAGAAAACTGTGTGAAGATCAGGAGATGAGTTAAGTGCCATTGCTAAGGAAAAAGCATAGCTTTAAGAGAAACAGAGGTGTATTCATCTCCAGAAAATGCATCTTTCTAAAGAGGGCAACTGCCTAATTTTTGAATGTTGCAAAGATTTAAGCTTCTTAGATACTACGATGTATTGTTACTATTATTATTAGGGCTGAAAGACTTCTGATTATTATGCCAACAAAAACAAACATTTGAAGGACAGGAGAATAAAGAAAACTATGGATTACCAGGTAAGTATCAATGTACACTCTCTGAGAGAAGGAATACCTCTCTGTTGTGTGATTGTGCAGCCCCAAGCACATTGAAGTCTCAGTTCGTGACTGTTACTCTGGTGTTGCTGTAATACCAGTTAAAAGAGTCAGTTGCAAACAAAAGAAGCAGAAGCATTATGTCAGGTCACAGAGTATCTCCCACATGGTTTTAATAAGATCACAGCATAGGCAAGATTTATATTTGCTGTTGTTCAATCTACAATTGCAAATACGCAATTTTCATGATTTGTTCTCAGCTTTTAGACAATGGACAGAGTTTGAGCTCAGAGATGAGAGCAAGGTACCTATTGAAAAAAAGCAGCACAAAGAAAACCAAAATCTTCCACTACAAAACTAACACTTTCCTGTTGAAATCAGGGCTGCAGTTTGCACCTCCAGCAGTATAGCCAGCTGTTTAGGAGCCTGCAGAAGAAACACCCRGTTAATGGGGCAATAGCAGCAGGAACAGATGGTGCATATTCTCTATTCCTCCACCTACCAGCACCTGCTATCTAATCCTCTTTCATTGTTCAGCATCCTAGTAACAAATTATTGCATTCACACTTTTCATTTGTTTTGATATTGCATCAAGACCACGCTCTGGTTTTATATCACCAAACTCTTTGTGTCAGTTTAGTGCTCCTGATCTGTACAGTTGTAAGTGAGAGGAGAGACAGGTCCTTCAGCTTCACTAAATATATATAGCCCAATCTGTAACACTTTTCAGTTATTTAAAAAACAATACAAACAAACACATATCACTAATTAAGGGAAGGGAAACAGCAAAATATTACAAGTGTACTATGCAAAGGTAATAAACTTACTGCCTCATTGTGCTCTCTGTAGCCTCTTAGATTCATTAGCATTTTAACTAGAAATGCCAAAAACCCTGAAGATCCTCGGAAGAACAAAAATTCAGCTGCTTAGATTTTTCTAACATGGATATGGTCCTGACAAGCATCTGTGTCTCATCAAGAATTTGTCTTCATAAGGAGGTCCTTAGTAAGCCCCTAATTGTGGGTTATGACTGTCCAAATTTTGAAGACTGCGAATGTCAGCAGTTTGTAAAAGCGTCACAGCCTCTCAATTTTAGAAAGGTCAGTAGGACCTTATTACAGTCAAATGTTCTATGCAAGCTTCATAAGTCAACGCTCTGTTATTCCTTGCTCTCTATTTCTCTTCCCTATTCCTTTTCCAAATACCCTACATGAATAAAAGGATCATAGTTTGAGTACAATGGAGCTACCCCTTGGATGGAACAAATCAGTTCTGGGCCAGTAGCACTACAGTACACAACCGTTTCCAGCAGCCAGAGTCTGCCCTTGGATGTGAGTCAATGGAAACATTCACATTCAGCGGTAGAATCTGGCCCCAGAAGGAGAAGCAAAGAGTAACAAGAGCAAATAAAACTACCAAAGGGACTGAGGCTGTTATATGTTTAACCTAATTTGGTGTATGATCAAGACACCAGAAGCTAATGGTTCATTGCCTGTAAAAAGCTGGTTCTTTGTTTAATACAAGTGTTCATGTTATTGGATTCATATCTTACCTGTCAGACAGCTCTAAAACAAAAAGAAATCCCAGTTTCCATAATCCTATTGTACTTGAACATTGGCTGTTTTGATTTGTTGCAAGTCATGACACCAACCATAGTACCAGCATGCAGGTTCCCCTTGCAAGTTTCTCATGTATTGACCAGGCCTTCAGACCCTACCTGCACTGTGGAAATGTTGATGCAACATCAGTTAGATGGAAGAACAACCTAACATTTTCCTGTCTCTTATCTCCTACTTCCCTCCTACTGTATACTCAGAATTATGCTTCCTTTTGAGTTTTCCCCTTTTTTGCCATTAAACAAGGCAAATTTTGTTTGCCAGAAGGCTTCTTTAACCCAGAGTCTCAGATGCAAGGAACTGAAAATGAGTTGTGATGGAGTATGAAGATGTACTTATGGAAAATGTGGGATGCGTAAACTGAGATGGACTACCCAAGAGCAGAGTGGTGCATATGATTCTACCAATGCCACCRAATTTCTTAAGAAAACACATTCTTACAACAGAGACTGTCTTCTACGTCAAACCTAAATCCCAGATTGCTCAGTTTCAGGAAAGAAATGGAAATGTATATATTATCAAAACTGTAGTGTGTCCTCATCAACAGCTTTCAGAATATAGCATATACTACAAACAGTCCTGTTAAATAAAATAAAAGGGATTTTTTTTGCATAATAATTCTATGTTTATATAACAATCATGCCATATAATAATTCTTGTTTTTTTCACTTCTCTCCTCCAAGCAGTCTTTATAATCCTCACTCATTTTAAGTTTCYACCATGCAAGCAAGTTTACTAGTGTCTCCACTTACATCTGTGCAAAGTACCACTGACATCAAAGAAAAAGGTTATAAATAATAAATATGGAAAGGGCTTGACTAGGGTCTTCTGTGAATGAGTAATATTTGGCTTTAGAAATATTTGTAACTGGTCATAACTTATAATAGGAAAGCTAGACTTTCTGAGTTGAGCAAACTTTTCCTGGTATATGAATATATATGTTTCTCCATTTTCCTTTGAACAGCATTTTTATTTAGTGAATAAATATGACAATATTGTAGTCATTTTAGACTATGTTTTCCACTTGAAGTACTATAGAGTTACTTCTAAGAAAATGACAAAAAGTAATTATGGAAAGCACACTTCTTGCCTGTAAACCTAAACTCTTTCTAACGGGTCTAATCATAGTGTCGAATGATCTGCAAATTTAAAAAGGTTAAAAAGTGACTGGCTTAGATTAACGTGCTAAGGCTAACTCTTGGAGGCAATTCATCTCTTTGAATCCCTGCTAGAAGGTGGCCCAGTAAGAGGGGCTCAACCTTTTCCAGAGTGTAGGGCTCCAGCCTTTCCACTTTTCCTTATACTCAGTATAAGTACATCTGCTTAGTGCATCGCCTTTGTGGATCCCATTCAGAAGTTTTTAGTTCTTGCCACATACACTACAGAGAATTTAGAAAAACAGCTTAGATTTTGATTTACATAAAATGTCAGGGTGACCAGAAGTGGAGCCCTATAGCACTAAATAGTTCAAGTCTTCGCCTAAAAAAATATGCCTTTGTATGCTCCTTTGACAAAACTCAATGTTTTCTAATGTTTGCTTTAAACAGAAAAGTCAGTCCACCATGTTCAGTCTAACTGCCACAGACATAAACAAAACCAGCTTGTTTGGGCACTGTTGTCATCTCAAGTGTTCTTCTTCCTCTTCACCGTGAAGAACACCAATATCTCAACAATACACAGTTTCCTAAAGCTGTGAACTTGTCTTTGAATGGAAGAACTTGGAAGAATATAATACTTTTACTGAGGAAGCGCTATCTTTGAAAGAGTTGCCTGCAATATCAACATATGGTCAGTTGGAAAGTAGCCTTTAAAAAAGTTTAAACGGGAAGTAGTGGAAAATTTCTGTGACAGAGTTCAGGGCTCTCTACATCATCATCTCCTTTTAAAATCACCAAATTTAGAAGTAACCTATGGTGACCATCATGAGGTCACAAGTACATGACAGTACTCGGTAGTCCCTAGTAACCATGCAACATTACAGCACTCAGCAGTAATTTGTAACAGCCATGGGTTACACTATTCATATTCAAGCTGCTCCACTTTGTTGACCAGTATAYGAAAAGATTAACCCTGAAGATTAACTAATTCTCATCTACGTGTATATCTACTCCTACAAATCTGTATCCCACAGCCTAGGCAGTCTGTCTGGAGAGCTTGGGGTGTCCCATAGGACCTCTTACATGCTTATGCAAATGTGTCATCAAGCTCACAAACAACTTAGTACCTATGAATGTGTTTATGAATCAGTTAATGTTGGGATATTTATGCTTGAATGTTTCTACATTCATAAATACATAGATTCATAAATGCATTGATAAATCCAATATCCTTATTTGACCTCCAAAATTTGTTCTAGATCTGAAAGGAGTTAGTTCCACCTAATCTAATTAAACTTGTTGAACTATCCTATAAACATAGATGGGAGGATATGCAATGATCTTGGTGTTATTTTTGCTTAGAGTAATTTAAATAGAATACTTTTTGATCTTCTGTACTAAATCACTATAACTAAAAGAACACAGAAAGAAAAATTTAGTCTCTTTATTTTATTATAAAACAAGGTTAGAAGATCAGTTCAGGACATTTTTTTTTTTTAAGTTCCTTTATATGAGAAACCTTTTGGCCTATTTACTTCTAGTTTTGTTGAAAAATTCCTCAGATGGAACTTGACAGTTTCAATGATAAAAAGATTTTAGTGCTCAATTTAAAGGATAAATAAGTAGAAAATGTTTGAGAACCATAAAAGTGCAATATTAATACTTGATAAGCAAAAAATAAAACAACCAACACATAAGCACATACACTGAATAATTCTAAACATGTAACTCTTAATTATTCATAACTAAATTCCTTGATCTATAGCCACAAATGCTATAAGAAGCTGACTAAAAAAAAAAAAAAGAATATTTTTGCTTTTTAAGTTACAGTATTTCAAGACCTAACCCATGCAAGAAGCCAGTTCTAAATCTCACATTTTTCCTTACCAAGCAAATATCCTGACCTCATTGTTCCTTGCCAAGGCTTGGCCTGAAAATATACTATTTAAAAAGCAAATAAAGATAATGAACTTGTTCAAACTCTGGGAATATTTCAGCCTACAGCTTAGCAAAAAGCCTTTATCTAAAACCAATGACGTTCGCAGGACCATTGAGAAATGACCAGAGGGGCCAATTAGCTGTTGCACAGTCTCACTGATTCTGTATCAATAATTTATAAAATTGAGTGAGCAGGCAGGTTTTTGATACTAGGTTAAAATTAACGTGCCAGCTCTCAGTCTGTGTCACTCGACTGAATTCAATGGACCAGCACGTATTTAAATCCACCAAGGATCTGACAGAGATACCTCATATTTTCAAAATAATACTTCTTTCCAAAGACTAGACATGCACATGCTTCCCCACTGATCAGACATAAATCAGATAGTCATACTCTTTCTATGGTGAAATAGCTGCTTTGCTCTTTCTTTCTAGGCAGTATGGAAAGGTGGCAGCTAGCTGTCATTGGAAAGAGCACCAGTTGTTTTTTACAGCAAAAGCGGACTCCGAAAGAAGTCTTTCTGCTTGTTGGAATGTAGTTTTTGTGATCGCCTAAGAAATTAACTCCCCACAAATGCCATAGACTGGTTTTGTATATGTGGAGTATTATTTAATTGGGAATGTTTTATTATCCATAAAATATGTTGAATAAATGGACACAGAAAGTTGCATTCTCCATATAGGTAGAAGACAAGTCTCTCCTGGGTAACAGGATCTGCGTGGCCCCACTGAGGTGCCTAATTTCTCCCCCTGCCAAACAAAGCGTGAGATGGTGGTTCACACTTAATCCACTTCAGTTTGCCAGCGCTGGGGCAGATTACAGTGCCTTCTGGGATGTGAAGGGCTGCCCGTTACTAGCTGGGCTGAGATTACTCACTCGTTTGGCACAGGTCAGTAAGGCTATCTAAAACAGATCTTCAAATTGTGTTCCACAGAAAATTTGCTTTTTGGCTGCAGACCTGGCTGGGCACACATTGCTGGCTCTCACTGTTGTTTTCAGCTGCTGCTGAAATCACCAAGATTTTTTTTTTTCTGCCAGAATAAGTGTAAAAGCTGATCAGTCCCTGCTAGTCACTTTAAAACCAATCAAAAAGTACACATGCATTCCTAACATTAATTTTGCATGTAGACAATTACTTTTTTGCTGCTATTGAAGATTCTGTACAGTGCTAAATCTGACAGAGGATCACCCTTATGATCAGGCAGAAAAAATGGGAAGAAGTACAATATACTGTCCAGAGCCCTTACCCAGGTAAATAAGTTTCCAGACTGAAATGCTGTTTATTAGTAATATAAAATCTGAGGATTCCATTTTCCATAAAACTAACTCTTTCTTGATATGTCAAATAAAATTTACTTTGGAAAATCAAAGTCAAATAATATGTATCATCTGCTCTATTATTTCCTCTAGACAACGTCATTAAGCCAATCTGCTGTGAAAAACAAGAAATACAAACCTCAATTGCTAAAGAAAACTTATGCCCCTGTAAGTAGAAAKAGAATGTCCCAGTGTATATATGATACATACATATATATRCACATACATACATATATGTATAAATGTGCTGTTAAGACAGAGAATTAAATTTGAACGCTAAATGAAAAAAAAAATCAAAGTGACAAAATAGCTTRTTTAAATTTAACAGGTTTTATCTACTCAGTCAAAACAGATTTTGAGACCAGAAAAGAGAATCTCATTGGCTGGTAAATTCCATCTATGAGATTAAACAAATACATCACATAGATTCAAATTACTTTGTCTATTTATTGTTCAATAAAATAGGTAAAATCAAGATTTACTCATTCATATGACCTATGACTTTTTGTTGGAAAAGTTCTTAAAAAGTTAGAATGATTGCACTGATTCAGTCCAAGGGTTCAGCTACATCAGCATTTCGTCTCTAGCAACATAACTATAAGTATCTAGCTGCATAAGATGAAGAACCACTCAGGCATATTTGATATCTCCTCCCAATACTCTCCAAACCTTCTCTGATTTTCAGCCGAAGGGATTTCTTGAGTCTGATGCAGTTTGTCTGTTTTGTTTCCCTCAGTGGATCCCTCTTCTAGGTATTTACTCAGTCTCCACTTCAGCCTATGTAAACATCTTGCATTCACAGTGTCCTTTGACAATATAGGCTATGCACGCAAGAACTATGTTCTACCTTTCATTTTCTGTGTTACCGTCCTGAATCTTTCCTCTCCACATTCACACTACTGTGCAGAGTCATAAATTAAATCACACATCTTTTTGTGGAAACATGGGAAAATTGCTTATTGACCAAAAATTCTCTACCCGTGGAATAAAAACTAAAACATAAAAAAAAAATGCATACTTAGAAAGAAACCAGCTACAAAGTGCTCATTGTCCACAATCATACAGTACAGTAAAAGGGCTGATAACAAGTTTCAGGGTGCTACCATCTCTCAAATTTATCTGAACTATGGATAAATGGAAGTTCTACAGTTAAAAGAGCTGTTGATAGTTTATAATCTTGAGAAAAATATTTACAAATTCACAGTAAATTTGAAATGTAGTAAAAGGAATTTTAGAAATTTTTGARGACTACTGTGGATATCTGACTGCAATTTAGGTGGGAAACCTACTGTCTCTGTCTTTTTGGACTGGTTTGCTTCCCCTATGCTTCCCAGAAACTGTGAGCACCCAGAAAGGAAAGTATCCTGGCTTTTGCTACACCTCAGGTCCTCAACATTCATGTCCTCATCTCTGGCTTTCCTTCAGAAAAGTAAAGGTCTTCTTGGCTGAAGTAGACAAGAAGGTATGCTATGAGGAAATGAGATCTATTCTGACTGAGCAGCTTGGTTTTTTTAATCAGTCTTAGGTAAATTTTGCTAAATCTATTTTCTGTGTGAATTTCTTCACTGACTGCTGGTCCTGACTCCTGAGGACAGCCATGCCATAACAGTCACCAGTATCTTTTTGGAAGGATCAGAGAGAGGGAAACTTAATTAGACATGGTATTTTAAAAAGACACCACAGGCAACAATTTTCAGGAGACCCCATGAGGAGCAGACCCAGCTTTGAATTTTCAGTTGATAGAATCTAGTAGTGCATAATTGTTTTCTGATAGAACTTCCATTTAATATCAATCAAGAAACTTTGGATTTCTTTAAATAYGTGCCCCAGGAGACCGATTTAGTTTGAAGGCACAATAATCCCTTCCTGAAGCTACTGTATCTGGATATCTCTGGCAAAATATGTCAAATTATTATGTTCAAATTTAGGATGAGACCTGACTGAACTCACTTTCATGAGGTGTAAAAATAATCTATTTAGCTCACTGTGCCACTGAAACCCTGTCATTGCTAGCTTCACAAAGATTCTATTCATATTTCACTGTTACAAGATAACTTTTCTTAAAAAATATATTTTTTGGAGAGCTCTGTGGGTTTAAGGCTATGTCTTTTTTCCATCAAAATCAAAAGTTAACTTGGAAATATATAAAAGAATATAAATTAAATTTAGTGAATACCATTCTATGATCCATCATGATGCATATAATTGCCATAGGTAGAAAATACATCTGTGGTGGAGAAGTGGAAAATTGGAACACTATGGAGTTTCCACCAGACTCCCTTGTTAGTGAATCTAAACTAATCTTTAGTGAATTCCTGAGAAAGCATGAAGAGGTTTCTCCTCCTACCAAAAACTGCTGAGCAAGTGAAAATGGAGCCAGAACAGACACTATCACTTTGCTTTAACAATTTAGATGTGTTTTTTAATTTGATTTCTGCAAAGATAATACTAAACAGTGAAGGCAGCTGATTCTCCCTGGAGTATCTAGTAATCTGTATTAAGTAAACTTAATATAGAATGTAAAACAAAAGCCTTTGAATGAAAAGTTGCTCCATACTGGTGGTCAAACTGAATTATCTGGACAGATTCACAACACATAGTGCTCTAGTTAAGTTATGGCTAGGTTTACCCTTCTGCAACAGCAGTTCAGTGTACTCATATGTGATATGTTTTTAAATTAGCCAGCCCAAGTACCTGTAGCCAGTCATTTGTGGCAGCATGGAGTTCAGTGAAGTCTAATTGACCATGTTTTTTGTCCATATTTTTGGACAGCTCTTTCAGGCTGCTAAATACCATGCTAGCTACTAACTTATTTTAACACTGCTTTGACCAAGTTATATCTCTCAGTCTATTAGGCAGACTTCTATATAATAAGAGTTTCAGGAAGGTACAAACTGGAATAAGCCCTCCTATTCCAGCAGATGGAAAAGCAGGAGAGAGAAGGAAGAYGACCACCGTTCCTCATAATCGCCACAGCCCATCCCATGGGTGATTTCTCATTGCTGATCTCCCTGAGGATCTGCCCCACTCAGGCAGTACACGCCTTTCTGGTGTGAAATCACCAGAATCTAGGGAGGGTCACACATCACAAAATTCCTGTGATCCTAATGGGTTACTAGTTCTACAATATTTAAAGGATAACTGGAGGCTGAAAAAGCTGCAGTCAGCAAAACAACCTACAGCTAATTAGACTGCCAAGAGACTGATGTTTCTAACCCTCTTTCCCCATGAAAATCTCCCATGGATTCACAGGGCTCTGTAGTGAATATGTCTGTACCACAAAATGGTTGGAGAGATAACTGTTTCAACATATTCTTCCAAAGGCATAAGACCTATAATTTTACGCCAAATTGGGTCTAATTGACAACAATGACACTGCCTTTGCTGAGATATTCTCTTAGGGCTTGTCTTCTCTTCAGGGTAACTCAGACTCTCCCACTGTCCCCAAAACAAAGCCCTCTGACCTAGGGCTTTAACGATGGACTAATTTATCTGGCTAGGATTACCTTAGCAAGAAAACCATTGAGAACTGATGATCTGTTCTTTCCTCTTCCCAAAACTGAAAAGCAGAAAGCACGGTGCCAGATTCCAGTTAGAACTGAGAGGAATGAAACAAATAGAGGGAGGAATGAAACAAATAGAGGGAGGTGTCTGTAAAGCCACAGGGACAAATTAGGATACCAAAGAGAGGTGCCAGAGTACGAAGCGTTGGTAGAAGTTACTGAGGCAAAACTCTGTCTTCAGGCACTGAAAGGTATATTTGCAATGTTAAAATAACTTTCCCAACTGCAGGAGAGGAAGAAAAGTTCACTGGTCAGACCATTAGGAAACCTGAATTCAAGTCATTGTTCTGCCACTGACTTTTCAGTTGACTTTTTTTATGCCTCGGAGACATAAAACGCAGCTACACTGCCTTTTTCCCCCCATCTGCAAAATTGGGAATGACAGTTTTTCACTACTTCACAAAATACACTAAAGACTCTGAATTGCTCTAATGTCAGGGTAATAGGAGCTGTCAAAGCACCTAAGCCAGCAAGTTTTTTTTACTTACTAACAAATACAACTTGTTTTAAGAAAGCTGTTCTCTTTTTCCTATTAATGAGTCTCCAAAGAGAAGAGATCTAAGTTTCCATTAAGACCTGCACAGAACAAGTGTTTGTCACCAATGGTTTGTCCTAAAGTGAAACTGTAAACATATGAAATTCTATGCTAATATATGGAAGTTATAGAAATTTCCTTAAATTATGACAGACGCCTTAAGAGTGGAACTTGGAGGAATGAAACTATAGATGACAGAACTTGCCTCACTTAGGATATGTACCTTCTCAAAGGCAGTTACTGAGGATCATCATCTTATACTTAAAGTTTTTCAAGAACTACCAAGAATGCACAGAAAGAAACAATAAAGAATTGACAATGGTATGATTTATGTTTTTAGTTTTCCTATGTGAGCACAGAAGAATCTGAGTTCCAACAATTGACTACAGCATGAGTAAAGGATCTAATGATTAATGCTATGTTTGTTTTGGGACGATCTCTGGAGTGTCAGGGACATATGTACAACAAAGGAATGGTGTGTCTGGGAATACTTCATAAGAAAAGTTTAAGCACATCGTGTTTGTTTGTTTGTTTGTTTTCTTCCTAACAAATTATTATGTGCCATCAAGGGATACATCAGGATAAAACTTTGTTTCAGGTTTTTGTTTTCTTGATTGTTGAAAGACTCATCATGACCCAGACACATTAGTCTGCTTATTTATAACACAGGAATAAGACATATCTTTCTGGGATATAGTGAAGAACAATTGTTAATTGAATAGTATACTAATGTGTTTCCCAACTGGAGGCTCACAGTTGGGCTTGCAGAGCATATTTAAGCGTCTCATGTTCTGACTGTACTTGCAGCTAACAGTGTCAGAGAATTTCCGGTGAAGTTAATGGCTGTGGGTCATCTTACTTGAGGGAAACTTGGATTGGGCCCTAGGCATCTACATGAACATAGCCCATCAGAGGTCAATTATGCTATTGGAAACTGGATTATGCCATTTGCCTTTAATAGCTCTGAAGTAGTTTGACAGCCTCAGATGAAAAATACATAAATGTAGAAACAGGAGTATGAAGTGGAAACATATTCAGGATTTCTTCTTTTCCAGTCAGCTGGTGACAGTTATGTCTAGCTACACCAATATTTAGCTTTTCATGATTATGAAAATGCTAATCCCTAAGGTAACTTATTTAGAATAAAGCACTTTTATTTACTTCTTCTTCTAGATGGACTTATGCTCAAATTACCACTTGTTATATTGTAGATGTTTACACACAGCAGGGGAATGAATGAAAAAACATTTCAAGTTTTCACTTATTGTGTGCCCCCTTAATCTATGGATGAGGCAAGGAAACAGCAGGGGTTTGATTAAGCTTATTTTATTTTAAAAAAAATGTATTAGCGATCAAACATGAACTACTGAATGGCTGAAAAGGCAGGAAACTTAACCCCAGTCATGTGCACACGGCCATTTGTAAAAGAAATTAGCCTCCTGATTCTGCATTTGTTAATCTACACATCCTGACACAGAACTGGCAAGAAAAAAAAATCTCCCTACCTTGCTAGTCCAAAAGAAAGATCAGTTACTGATGCAGCTAATGCTTCACACCCCAGAGGAGAAGCTCTATGCTCGCTAGGGAGAACATTTCCCCAGTTGGGTCTCGGTTTAGGTGAGCTTTCTTGTTCCTAGCTTCAAATACTTCCTGAACGATTATATTAAATATATATATATAAWATATATATATATATAATTATATATATATATATAATAGCATATGTATATATAATAGCATATTTTTAAGAGTGTAACACTAATACAAGGACCAAACTGGTAGATATAAAATAAACAATGTATGCTAGCTAGGAATACAAGGTGTTTCTTTTCAAGTTAGACAAAAGCTAACTCCTCTGTGCATTTCCAGCTAAGTTGCTGGAATCCTGTTCTTTCTCTGAGAATTATCAAAGCAAGACTTTTCTCTGCAAGTACATTATGGGCATATCCTCCTCATTTCCCTTTCCTTTGGATTCTTCTACTTCTATTTTCATACATAGACCAGAAATACAAGATTAGACCTTTTTTATAGTAATTTTCTGATGTTCATTACACTAAGTWTTAGATCCACATCTGTCTGTGGTGCAGCACAAAACAAAAACATCAGACCTTGGGATCTGATCCATATGCCATCAAGTGCACTGTGATTTCTCTGAGTAGGTGTGTAAAAATAAAATATGCTTCCACCTGTTTTTAAACAAGACAGAGCCACATCTATATGTGTTCTATATTTTTGATGAGCATAGAAAGGTTAAATAACTGCTTACTCCAAAATCTCTTTTACCATTAACATGGTATCAAAATCTTTTTTGTAATCTTTTGTTTACTATTGATCACCTTCTAGACATTGGCCTTTAAAGGCTCAGTTTCTGTGATACAAACTCTAAGGTTATTTAAACAACAAATTCAAGAAACTTGAAAAAGAAAAAAAAATCCTTATCATGAAGATTTTTCTTTTCCACTCTCCCCTGCTTCCTCCAATGGACTGCAAAGAAGATCACCCCTTTAACAGAAAGAAAAAGCATATGTCAGCTTGCTTCACCTACAGAGCCTTCAGGCAAAATGCATCAGTTTTTCAGCACTGTCAAGGACTGAATAAATCATAGATAAGTGGGTTAAAATGTCAGCACCCAGTGGGACCAAAATACATCTACAACACTTCTTCCTTTAAGTGAATTGCTAACTGCAGTGCCACCATCACTTCTTTCATTCATTTAGCAGGACAACATAAAACTCTTTAGGATTATAATTTTTAAAAAGAGGGAAAATAATCCAACAGGTTGTTGGCTTTTTATTTTTTCCCTATTGCAATAAGTCTGTGAAAGTCATCTTGTACAAAAGGTCAGATAAGTGTGAGGTGAAAGATGGTGTTAAAAGGCTTTCAAACTTTGTTTATTAATAGATATAACCCTTTCACCTCTGCTACATCTGTCACAGCTAGGTTAAATATCATCTATCACATTGGTCACCTGACTTATTAGTGGGCGAAAATGCCACAAAAAACATTGAACAGCCACAAATCCATTAGATAAAAATGCAAGAGAAGAATTGCCTGAGCTCTTCTAACAAAGCATAACCTAACATGGAGTAACTAGAGGCATCAAGGGTAGCCTCTGGGTTTAAAAGCATTCATTAGGCCATTGATCATTGAAGACAATACACGGTGACCTCACACAAACACAATGTAAACTTCCAAACTCATTGATGGCATTCCTAGCACTCAGTTTTAATTTATATTGCCTCTCTGTAAACTGTTTGACATAAGCAGTGAAAGATGGAAACAGAAAAGGGCCTTATGACTGTGATGAGCATACCACCAAATGCAGCTGGATGCAAGTGAATTAGCTGCAGCTTGCTTTGATGTTCAAAGAAAGTTCATGCCAAGATGTGTCTTACAGAGTTTTTGTAAGACTCTCGAAGATACATCTTTCCTTCTGGAGAGCCCAAAATATATTAGAATATACAAATTCCTTGAGTCTTTTTTAAGGACGTGAAGAAATGAAATGGAAAATGTACAGTTTTATCAGGCATTTATCAGGCAGCATGTTATTGCTATGTAACTCAAATCATGCACTCAGGAAGGTGTGTGTGTATCCATGTGTGTGTGTGTGTGTGTCTGTGTATAAATGTGTGCACATGTGCTCATACATGAATTACCCTGATGTTTCTGAATGATATCCTATAGCTTTCTATTTTTCCTGTATGAGTTTTTAATTAAGAAGGGAAAAAAAATCTAGTTAAATTTCATTGAAGCAAACTTCTGAGACAAAAATGAAAGAGCCTGTAGAAAGTATTGTAGTATTATCTTGCCTAAAACACCCATTCTTTATTCTGGCCATTTCTGAAATGTCCAAAACCCACAAAATACCTGTAAGAAGGCTATTGCTGTTTAACAACACTGACTAAAAAGTAACCATGGTGGAATGGTACAGCCAAGTGCTTTTAACAGAAACAACACAGAACTTGAAAAAAGTGTGTAAAAATTTGACACTCTTCTGACATAAATAGTATGGGCTAAGCATATTTCTTTGCCTCAGATGGTATTGCTACTGGTTAATATTTCACTCTCCCTAATTTAGATATGCTGTTGAATGCAGTAACACATGCAACTGCCTTGCTGCCCAGACCAGTTCCTGATGCCGTGCCCGCACCTACAGGAACCCCTACTGTCTTATTTTGGTCCTCCACTGTCTGTTCTTACCTTGCCTTGACTTCTGTTTCAGTTTCTAACTGTGGCTGAATTCTTGCTTCTCTTCCAGTTGTCATCTAGTCTTGGTTCTTGGTCTAAGCAGTGGGCTTGGTAACTGCCCACCATGAACCTCAAAAAGGACTAGGGGGGAAAAGCTAAGCTTCCTCCACAGCTGCCAAGGCTACAAAAGCTTTTTATTTTTAAGAATGGAAAAATCCAAGATATTGTTCAGTGAAATACCTTCCAATTTGTTTTTAAAAAAGTTCAGAATAAAAGGACTAAAGCCTCCAGAAATGGCATTGCAGATAATAGCACAGTAGGAAAAAATGCTGGTTAACACATCCAGTCTGATGAAATGAGCATCTTCATTTAGCTATTTTTAGTGAAATAAATACTCATGCCAGCATTAATATTGAACTATGATGCATTTTTTTCTTTCAAGTTTGAAAGTTTGAGTGGAAAAAATTATAACAATGTATGTTGTCCCTCCCTCATCTACTGCTTTTCTCTTCTCAATATCCTCCAAAGAAACACAAGGTCACATGGAAAATGTACTTGAAAATAAACTGAATAGATTTACAAAAGGCTGATATTTGAAAGAGGATTATCTGAAATACAAGTTAGAAATTTTTAATCCCAAATTTAAGTACATTTTTATCACATAATGTATGATGAAAGGCTTTCTATTACAGCTGGTAGGGCCAAAGAACTACTTTGGAGGAATAAATTCCAAAAAATTACATGCTGTGAGGATATCCCATAAATAACCTAGGACATTCTACAGCATAAGGGATTTAATCTTATCTTCTGAGAATATCCCGTTTACAGGCAAGTCCTCACCATGCAGGGTTATATTGCTTTTCTCAACAAGCTTTTGGATGAAAACACTGTGCCAACCCTCAACTCCTTAACAAAGTCCTTCAGGTCACTTTCAACCTCACATCCTCAGTCTTATGATTCCTACAGTCGTTGTCAGAAGAGTTGTGAGACCTAATATTGGTTAGCGATCCACTGGTCTTCTGATTCCTGACCCTTCCTGCCACTTTCCCTGCTATTGAGGCAAGAACCACTCCATTGCAGGTACCCCAGCTCTGTGTAAGGGATGTATATGCTCTGGCCATTTCACACAGAATTATCTAGTGTTTGTGCTGGTGAAGTTACACAGCCTTGGAGAAGAGGCATGATGTAGCTTGCTATATCCTAAATTAAACTCTTAGTCACCTGTAGAAAGCACCTCCCCCCGCAAAACGAAGGTCTACATTAGATATGGAAAGAAGAATTCTTCAATTTGCAAAATGCCATCATAGATATGTAATAGATTCTAATGCAGACCAGAGATTGAAAAAAATGGCTCGTCTTAAAATCCTCCTCCAGAAGATTTAGCTAGTGGTTCCATCTAGTATACAGAACCGACTGCTCTGCTTAATTCTTCCACGATCTCTTCTCCTATACCATTCCTGCTATGGCGCTACATTGTAGAAAAGATATCAAGTCTTCTTTCATTTTCTCCTCACAATTTACTTTTTAAAATAGTAAAAACAGCCAAGATACTATTCAGAAGGCTGTGCAAACAGGTTGTGAGTGTGTACTGTTATGCATGTAGATTAAGATTTAACAGAACAAGCTAAGAGGACTCTGTGCTGAACAATGTAGTCTATTTTCACTGTATGTGCCGTGCACTGTACCTGCACTGCTTTGCAAATACATACATCAGTTATGTGGTGCACACAGCAAATTAATCYTTTTGGTGTCAAATTTTCTGTGCACTTGCTGTAGGACCCTTTTATATGAGGGTTGGGCCTTAGGCAGTGGGCTAATGATTTAAGAAGATGATAGTATGCGACACATCAAACTCTCTAATCATTTTTGAAAAAGTGAAAAAACATATCTTATTGTAATGATTTTCATGCTTTTCTTCTAATCTGTAGACACCATAAATGTTTTCTAGTAAAACTGTAGACTCCTGGATAATAAATTTAAGCCTAGCAACAGTTGTTTCCAATGTTATTGGAAAATGTGGTTTAACAATCATCACAAAAGGCTATTATTTGCCTATTTCGCTGCAGAAATATTCCATGGAACCATGGAATTCTGTGGACTACCATTTGAAAATCATTATCTTGTTGCTTAGGAAATGTGAATAACTTTAATAAAGAAACTAATTTGGTGTAAGGGAGGATTTTTCATTATTAAGAATRGTATTTCTCTTTCTTAAAGTTGTGGACTTAATTATGTCTTCTGTGTGATCTCACCATCCTTTATTTTAGGAATTACAAAATGGAGAAGGAGGATTTTAAAATCCAGAAATAGAACTGTAAAGAGAGATGGCCCCCTTTTGAATTAAGAAAAGTAAATGGATCAGAAGTTCCTGCTCTGAGAATGCTAGCAACTAAAGTATTTGGACAGAATAGGACAGAGAACGGGGAAGGACTAGAGGAAGCTTTATGGAAAGCAGCCACCTGGGTCTCCGTTCATAAAGCTGCTCAAGCATGCACAAGATTCCTAAAGAATTTAAGCACTCAAAGCTGCAGATAAACTCAGAAGGCCACATTCCCAAAGTTAGAATGCTTTAACCTGCTTAAGAAATTCTAGAAACACTTCTGAACATCTGTAGGCACCTGGAAATTTATTGAAATCTGACCACAGTGCTCCAGTCCCAAATGTAATGCCTCCTTAACTTCAGAATAACTCTTATATGTTCAGACAATACACATGCATTGCCAAATCAGGATCTCTGCATGAAATTTGTTCTGAGTATTTCTTGTTCTCTCGCTCACACATGCACCCACAGATTCCAGTAGCACTTGAAGAACAAACAGATCAAATTAACCCTTATTATGTCTTATCAAAACAAGATGAGTTTGCAATGGTAGCCTTTCCTAATCTGGTTTTAATTCACTAGGCAAYAAATCTGTTAACTACAAATCTATTACACATAGCACAGAGGAAGCACTTTACTGTGGCATAATTAAAAGGATTCCTACCACACATGTAATGACACGTTCTCTGCTTGTCTTATTAAAGGTTTCCTTTGTTTGGGTTTATGCCAAATTAGTTGCATATGTGACTGTTTTTGCTACAACATCATCCTCAACTACTTAGTGCATCATCACACTAACCTCTCAATTAACCCTTGTTTCAAGGACTGCTCACTGCAGGTGCAGCAACATTTCTTTTTTGACATAGATGTCTTGCACACTGCCAGCAGCCCCTGTTTCTGCTGAAGATCTGTGCAAGCTACATATGCTTTTTGTTTACAGTGCAAGGCCTCAGCTAATTGAATAATTGAGGTGCTGCAGACCCACAGCCTGTAGAAATCTAGAAGCTGTTCACACACAAAAAATAAAACCTAGGTATAACTAAACACTGAATTTGTACATTTTTCTGGCAATAAGCTTCTCCCCAAAGTACAGATATTATTTTATTTAGTCTGGAAGGATAATATACTTATGCTTTAGGTCCAATGAATTATTTAGTCCATATCAGAGCAAAAAGTTAAGATAGTAAGAGGGCACTATCCCAAAAGAACAGTATTACCATCTGGACAGAAGCTGTCTGTTACCCATCAAACATGTTATGAACATCTCTAGCAAAGAAACAACACTAAATCTTCAAAATAAAAGACTTCTCAGTCTCAGAAAGAAAAGAATGGATAAAAGATGTTAGGCAAATAGTGGCATAATAATATTAATTACAGACACACAATCATCTGGAAGTTGTTTGACAGCTTTATGTATTTAGATGTAATACAGCCCCAAAAATGTTTTTAGAAGTAATTTACTTAAGATGAGCAAATATAAATTAAATTAGGAAACATACAACCCTCTTGAAGATCTTCCTTGAAAATCTCCTCTATTTTTCTTATTATGACTATTTTTTTTTATAACTTGGTTGTCTTAGACACGGGCCTCAGTTTGTCAAATGCTGTTCTTCCACCAGATTATTCACACAGTTATATACTTTGTTGCATCAAGGTCAGTCTCCTTGTGTGGTCAGTCCTTCATATGCAATAAAAATAGCATACATGTAGACATAGGTTTATCTTTACCAAATTAGTTACTCACTCAAATTTAAGAATACTGCAAAAGGGTCTGCACTCATGGAATTTCAAAATTCTTGACTTGTTGCTGTTCAATGATATCCATCAACAAATCTTGCAAATACTTGTTAACATTTTTTTGCTTGCTTTTTTGTTTCTAACAATTACAAATTATATTTTCTCTAGCTAATAAAATGGTATAATTGTGGATTTTTAATAGAAAATATGAATAATTCTATAATTTCTCATGATGATTCCTAGGCCAATTTTTTTAATACCTAGGATAATGCTGGGCTTTCAAAAAAAAAAAAATTAAGAATTTTTCCCTAATAACCAACAGAAATGTAAGGCTAAGAAATACGAATATATTCTTTTTCTCTTCTATGTATAAGTCATAATACTGCAATTAATAGTATACTGTTAACTTGAAAAAATAAAATCAACCTTTCTGATAAATACAGTTCTTAATGCTAAAGGAGAGTCCACTGTCCCCAACACAGCGGAACTCCAACAAGCCTAGTAAAGTACAACCAACACAGAGAACTCACGAGTCAGCTTTTCTCTAGCTGCCCCTCATGATGAAATCGACTCAAAACCAGGCAACTGACCCCAAAATAAGCAATGCTTAAAAAATCTTTAATCATTCCTAAGCCATTATTGTCTATATTCTTCAACTTTTCTTTGAATTTGCAAGGTATGGGAAGTTAAATAAAATATGAACAGAATTTTTTTTTCATTCATTTACTTGGCTCCAGAAGCTGGCATGCTGTGGAGAAATGTGGATAGGCACCTACAGAGATCGTTTCATCTCAGCCCAGGATAAATGACTAAAATAAGCTGTTGAATCACATTCTGGAGGTACCTATTTCTTTCTATTGATTCTAAAAATATGAAATGTCTAACTGGAACTAAAAAATCTACGTTTTACACAAAGTGGTATTCATCTAATCTCAATATATTTAAATTCAGGATAAATCACTGAAAATGTCAATTAATACTCATTTTTTCTCAGTCTAAACTGTTCTTATTGGGCAGTTACATAACTTTAACAGTGTCAATATCATCTGGGAAGATAAAATTYGAGGTTCATTAGTCTATGTATACTGATAATTTTTTGTGCAGACCAGATATTTCTTGTGCAGGTCTCAGAGATTATCTAAAATTTAGAAATGAGGTCCTCTGTCATCAAGAATTATATTGGCTCTGAATGATATCTTGAGGAAAAAGAAGTCAGTGAACTTCTTGCTCCATGTGGAGAAAGCACAAACAGAAACATAAAAAAGACTAAACAAACAAAATTAGCAAACTTTGATTAGAAACTAAAGTTTGTTTTTTCTTTGAATTCATTTGGCTAATTCAAGAGGAAGGATATATAACCTAACAGCTACTCTCATTATTTCAGGTGTATTAGTCAGATCTGAAGTCTTTAAGACTTCAAGTCTTTATCTTCAGACACTTTCACCCCTATATTTGCACCACTTTCCATAGCAACGTCTGTTTTCGATGACCAGCTTTATAAATATAGTAGCAGAGAAGAGTAACCTCTCTATTTCCACAGATGGCAAAGGTAAAAGTCATATACAGAATTTAGTATTGTGCATCCTTAAAGAAGCCCTCAGATTTGGTGGAGTATTTTTACATTGTTTCCACTCCAGCACACTCCCATTCTTCATTTCCATTCCCGCTTCCTTCAGATTGCTTTCTTGCCATGTTTTTCAGCAAGGAAAGGCTTACCCATATCCTCCCCCAAACTCAGAGGATGTCATAGAAGACTTGACCATGAGGGCAGAATACAATGGATTGATGTTAATTGATTTTTTTCTAGTAGATTTTTTTTTTTTAGTAAACTCCATGGACAATGATTCAGACAATGGTTTACCCAAATTCCTCTCTCTCCTCCATCTTTTGTGGGAGAAAATATCCTCTTTTGACTTTAAGCTAGGTTACCCTGTTTAGTTTTTGCCACAGAAATAATTTATCCTATGTGATAGCTTTGCTATATAGTGTTGGACATATGCACAGTGGTCTGAAGTATAAGACTCTACTTTACTCAATCTCCATCTTCCTGAGACTTGAAAGGGAATAATAGGGAATTGCTAAATATGTTTTTGCTCTTTAGGGAAATATGCATGCTAAGTACGCGGAAATACGTACAGAATCACAGAATCACAGAATCGCTGAGGTTGGAAGGGACCTCTGGAGATCATCTAGTCCAACCCCCCTGCTCAAGCAGGGTCACCTAGAGCACATTGCACAGGATTGCATCCAGGCGCGTTTTGAATATCTCCAGAGAAGGAGACTCCACCACCTCTCGGGGCAACCTGTTCCAGTGCTCTGTCACCCTCACAGTGAAAAAGTTTTTCCTCATGTTCAGATGGAAGCGTCTGTGTTTCAGTTTGTGCCCGTTGCCTCGCGTCCTGTCACTGGGCACCACTGAAAAGAGTCTGGTCCCATCCTCTCGACACCCTCCCTGCAGCTACTTGTACACGTTGATAAGATCTCCTCTCAGCCTTCTCTTCTCCAAGCTAAACAGGCCCAGCTCTCTCAGCCTTTCCTCATAAGAGAGATGCTCCAGTCCCCTAATCATCTTTGTAGCCCTTTGCTGGACTTGCTCCAGTAGTGCCACATCCCTCTTGTACTGGGGAGCCCAGAACTGGACGCAGTACTCCAGACGTGGCCTCAGCAGGGCTGAGTAGAGGGGGAGRATCACCTCCCTCGACCTGCTGGCAACACTCTTCCCGATGCACCCCAGGATCCCATTGGCCTTCTTGGCCACAAAGGCACATTGCTGCCTCATGCTTAACTTGGTGTCCACCAGCACTCCCAGGTCCTTCTCCACAGAGCTGCTTTCCAGCAGGTCAACCCCCAGCCCGTCCTGGTGCATGGGGTTATTCCTCCCCAGGTGCAGGACCCTGCACTTGCCTTTGTTGAACTTCATGAGGTTCCTCTCTGCCCACCTCTCCAGCCTGTCCAGGTCTCTCTGAATGGCAGCACAGCCCTCCGGTGTATCAGCCACTCCTCCCAGTTTTGTATCGTCAGCAAACTTGCTGAGGGTGCACTCTGTCCCTTCATCCAGGTCATTGATGAAGAAGTTGAACAAGACTGGACCCAGGACTGACCCCTGAAATGATGAATATTTGGTGAATTTGGTGATCATTAATATCATTGTAACTGGACTAATAATGAGAAATTCTATRTATTTTACTTAAATTTCTAATAAGGCTAACAATAAATTCTTGGCTTAACATATATGCCCGTATTCCCCTTTTTATCCATAACAAGAGTTGGAATATAGCAAATGAACAATCAAATAACGGTGGCTTTAATCTACTGTATATCATCTGATCAGTGGTAACTCTCTGTATATCTGCTTTTAGCCAAAGAAAATGCAATTTAGCTTGATTCACAGTCAATGTGGATTAAACTCCACTGTGTAATTTGGTTTTGCAGATCATGCTCTATGCATGAAGAGCAAACACACAAACATCTACAGCTCAATTGATGCCTAGTAACTTGATGAATCACAGTAGCTTGAGGATAAGGTATCAAAATAATCAAATTCTGGACCAAATACTAGCAAGGAAAATATAATAAAAGGTATCTAGTTTACCTAAATCTGCCCTAAAAAGCATCACAATTAATCCGATATGACATAACTTTTAATGGGATTT
Organism: Apteryx rowi; assembly: GCF_003343035.1. Lineage (NCBI taxonomy): Eukaryota > Metazoa > Chordata > Aves > Apterygiformes > Apterygidae > Apteryx > Apteryx rowi. The sequence continues at coordinate 57,369 of NW_020449575.1, read as the reverse complement.
AATCTTTAACCAATAGAATTCCTATTTAAAACTGTATAACAGTCTYTACAGAGGATGTTGGCTAAAATCAGTGTAATTATTGATATACAAAACTACATTAGTTTAACCAAACCTCAGAGCAGCTCCACCATACTTCAGATGCAGTGTATCAGCAGTTGAACACTGCTTATGCCAAATTAAGTAACACAGAAACTGCCACTGAGATGATAAAAAGCTGGAATTGCAAGTGGTATAATCATTATTGTGCACTTATGTGGATATATCAAGCCTTAATCTGGCATAATTAATGGTGTTAAAATGGAACTGTAAGAGAGGCTTTCCTGAATTGGAGCAAGAACATGAAACAATAAAATCTTCCTCTCCAAACTGAATGTGTATGTTGAAACCAAATTTTTTTCTAGATCGTGTTCCCAGCAAAATGACTAAAAAATTACAGTCCTGACTCAAATGGATTGTTATGATGTAATGCCTCAGAACCTCAGAACCAAAGTTGTTAAAAAGGCCTAGAACCTAGAAATGTCCACGAACACCTTCAATAGTGCATGCCTTATCCACAGAAATCAATTATTACATTGAAGTGCAAGAATCAAATGGCTTATTTGCTCATTCATCTATAAGCCTCTGAGGCAGAAAATGTTAGTTTATATAATGCATAAATATTCTAGGGTAATTTCCCCAATATTTGTTTTCTACTGGTGCATCAATCATATTCATTTGACAGGATTCTGGAAAGCCTAGTCTTTTGGATTGACTACAAAAAATGAAATATGCCAACCTTTTGAGGAGGTGATGGGAAAAAAGAAATCCTCACAGAGCTAAACTGAAGTACCATGTTGTACACCCACTGTTGTGGGTGTTTACTACAGGCCACCTGATCAGGAAGAGGAAGTCGATGAGGCCTTCTACAGACAGCTGGAAGTAGCCTCACAATCCCAGGCCCTGGTTCTCATGGGGGACTTCAACCACCCCGATATCTGCTGGAAAGACAACACAGCTAGGCACAAACAGTCCTGGAGGTTCCTGCAGAGCATTGGTGACAACTTCTTGACACAGGTGGTGGAGGAGCCAAGGAGGAGAGGTGTGCTGCTGGACCTCGTACTAACAAACAAAGAAGGACTGGTGGAAGATGTGAAGGTCGGGGGCTGCCTTGGCTGCAGTGACCATGRGATGGTGGAGTTCAGTATCCTGCGAGGAGGCAGCAGGGCACCAAGTAGGATCGCAACCCTGGACTTCAGGAGAGCAAACTTTGGCCTCTTCAGGGACCTACTTGGAGGAATCCCATGGGTGAGGGCCCTAGAAGGAAGGGGCGTTCAAGAGAGCTGGTTAATATTCAAACATCACTTCCTCCAGGCTCAAGAGCGGTGCATCCCTATGAGTAGGAAGTCAAGCAAAGGAGGYAGGAGACCTGCATGGATGAGCAAGGAGCTCCTGGCAAAACTCAACCAGAAGAAGGAAGTCTACAGAAAGTGGAAAGGGGGAGAGGCCACTTGGGAGGAATATAGGAACGTTGTCAGAGTATGCAGGGATGCGACGAGGAAGGCTAAGGCTCGTTTGGAATTAAATCTGGCAAGGACAGCAAGAAGGGCTTCTTCAAATCCATCAGTAGCAAGAGGAAGACTAGGGAAAATGTGGGCCCTTTGATGAATGGGGTGGGTGCCCTGGTGCCGAAGGATGCGGAGAAGGCAGAGTTACTGAATGCCTTCTTTGCTTCAGTCTTTACTGCTCAGGCCAGCCCTCAGGAACCCCAGACCCTAGAGGCAAGAGAGAAAGTCTGGAGAAAGGAAGACTTTCCCTTGGTGGAGGAGGAGTGGGTTAGAGGTCCTTTAAGCAAACCTGACACCCACAAATCCATGAGCCCCGATGGGATGCACCCACGAGTGCTGAGGGAGCTGGCAGATGTCATTGCTAAGCCACTCTCCATCATCTTTGAAAGGTCATGGAGAACAGGAGAGGTGCCTGAAGACTGGAAGAAAGCCAGTGTCACCCCAGTCTTCAAAAAGGGCAAGAAGGAGGACCCAGGGAACTACAGGCCAGTCAGCCTCACCTCCATCCCTGGAAAGGTGATGGAGCAGCTCATCCTGGAGGCCATCTCCAAGCATGTGGAGGAAAAGAAGGTGATCAGGAGTAGTCAGCATGGCTTCACCAAGGGGCAATCATGCCTAACCAGTCTGATAGCCTTCTATGATGGAATGACTGTCTGGGTAGATGAGGGGAGAGCAGCGGATGTTGTCTACCTTGACTTCAGCAAGGCTTTTGACACTGTCTCCCATAACATCCTCATAGGCAAGCTCAGGAAGTGTGGGCTAGATGAGTGGACAGTGAGGTGGATTGAGAACTGGCTGAATGGCAGAGCTCAGAGAGTTGTGATCAGTGGCACAGAGTCTAGTTGGAGGCCTGTAGCTAGCGGTGTCCCCCAGGGGTCAGTCCTGGGTCCAGTCTTGTTCAACTTCTTCATCAATGACCTGGATGAAGGGACAGAGTGCACCCTCAGCAAGTTTGCTGACGATACAAAACTGGGAGGAGTGGCGGATACACCGGAGGGCTGTGCTGCCATTCAGAGAGACCTGGACAGGCTGGAGAGGTGGGCAGAGAGGAACCTCATGAAGTTCAACAAAGGSAAGTGCAGGGTCCTGCACCTGGGGAGGAATAACCCCATGCACCAGGACGGGTTGGGGGTTGACCTGCTGGAAAGCAGCTCTGTGGAGAAGGACCTGGGAGTGCTGGTGGACACCAAGTTAAGCATGAGGCAGCAATGTGCCTTTGTGGCCAAGAAGGCCAATGGGATCCTGGGGTGCATCGGGAAGAGTGTTGCCAGCAGGTCGAGGGAGGTGATTCTCCCCCTCTACTCAGCCCTGCTGAGGCCACGTCTGGAGTACTGCGTCCAGTTCTGGGCTCCCCAGTACAAGAGGGATGTGGCACTACTGGAGCAAGTCCAGCAAAGGGCTACAAAGATGATTAGGGGACTGGAGCATCTCTCTTATGAGGAAAGGCTGAGAGAGCTGGGCCTGTTTAGCTTGGAGAAGAGAAGGCTGAGAGGAGATCTTATCAACGTGTACAAGTAGCTGCAGGGAGGGTGTCGAGAGGATGGGACCAGACTCTTTTCAGTGGTGCCCAGTGACAGGACGCGAGGCAACGGGCACAAACTGAAACACAGACRYTTCCATCTGAACATGAGGAAAAACTTTTTCACTGTGAGGGTGACAGAGCACTGGAACAGGTTGCCCCGAGAGGTGGTGGAGTCTCCTTCTCTGGAGATATTCAAAAYGCGCCTGGATGCAATCCTGTGCAATGTGCTCTAGGTGACCCTGCTTGAGCAGGGGGGTTGGACTAGATGATCTCCAGAGGTCCCTTCCAACCTCAGCGATTCTGTGATTCTGTGATTCATCTAGTCCAAATTATCTATCTAATACAAATCACATCTCATCAGTAACACCATTAAAAGTGCTATAGAAAGCTTGCTAGCCTTTTTCTTTCGAGTTATGATCAGTTCCCCTGTCCTTCTGCATCCTAAGGCCAACAGAGCCAATCTCACTCAAGAAGAAGGGAGATGGCTGCAGCAAGTCAACAGCATCTTAAAGGAGAGTGATGTTGATCCAAAGCCCAGAACCTAAGCCCAGAAAGCAAGCAGCATTATCTCTACTTAAGATTAACTCCCCCTCACCAAGCTAACATGATTAGCACCAAAATAAGTAAGGAGTCTGTAAAATTGAGTGGGAAAATGTTTTTAATAGCCTTTGCTGCTTCACTGACTTCCTAGACACTAGAAAGCACTGGCAAGGTATCTAAATACTTAATTTCAAATGCTCTTGTGTCTTTGTCTCTAAAATCAAAGACATCAGCTAAACTCRTTATACCAGCTTTTCCTTTTCTTGAATTGCTCTATCATGTCCAGTCTAGTGTCTCCAAAAACTTCACATTCCTGCTATGTTTATGTCTTCACACAATATTATATGAAGGGAATATATGGGTCTGATGATTGTGTTAACAGAAGATGTGCAATACACTCTCACACTGTTCTCTGGAGTCTCCTTGACTTTCAGACATACTAAGCTTCACAAAAGGTCCAGAGGAAAGTGCTATTTCGTATACAGTTCTGCTGATAGTGAAGCATGAGATTTTAATTAGATGCCTTACTATGCTACCATAGCTATGCACCATAATAATGCTAGGGACAGGATATGATGTATTCTAAAACTCAAGGTGCTTGCTATTAAAATAAAGCAGGAGTCTGAGCCACTTCTCTCCAAAGACCTGCTTCTGCCAAATCTATTTTGACAGAAGGTTGTGCTTCCTAAAGTGTATGCTGTTACCAGTAGAGACCTAAGCCGACCTTTCTTTTCCTTCAGTGTTTGACTTTCAGTGCAGGTTCTGCTCATGAATGCCAAGCCAATAAAATGTCCTGATGTTCATGCTATCAAAAGTTTTCTTTACCTGAAGTTTTTAGCTTAAGGAATGGTATGTCTCATATTTAGGATCATTTCCTATAAAGAGTCAAAATCACAATCTGATTCCTTTGTAAGCTGTCAACAGATGGTAAAATGTCTTTTTAGTACTTTCTTTCTTTTTTTTTTGCCCCAACTTTTATAGTTTGTTTGGTCTCAATCACAATATTATATAGTTTTAACTACCTCCGTACCTTTTTTCACTGTGTCTCCATTTCATATGACCTACTGTAGTTTTGCCATAGCCAGCAAGTGGGTCATGTGAAAGGAACAGTTGCTACATGATTAGCTGAACCATCAAGGGGACAAGCATAACAAGTATGTTATGCCAATACAGACATTCCTTTTTTTCCCCCTGAAACCATATAAGAACCTGCTTCAGGATAAATGCCTTATTTGGCTCCTGTTGAGTTTTGCACAGATTGGAGAAGTGCAATGGAAGAGCACTGTGCTAATTTTTCAGATATGCGTAGTACACACATATTTTTCTGAAGTCTACAGGAGCTGAACACCTGCTCAACACATTCTGAATATCGTGCTTTAACAGGAAACCTGATACTCACTCTTAAAAAGGTTATTACTTTTAAAAATCAGATAGAGTCCTTCCAGTTCATCTGACATTTGCTGCAACAAATTCCTTCATCCTGCTGGAAATAAAAGGAAGTCTTATGAAAGAACCATTGTTTATTTAACATCTTAGAGGTAAACCACAAAAAAAGGATATAATGGAAAGAAGTGTCTAGGAATCAAGCCCTGGATAAAAGCAAAACTTCTACAAGGCAAATAATTCTGAAATAAGAAGTATTCCAATAGCATTAGAGTGAAGCAGCTCTCTATACAGTGCTTTCTCTAGCACACTGGAAATGCTCTTCTGACATATTCAAGCTTTGCTCCTAAATCTGATGAAATATAAAAGAAAACAAGACAAACAGTAAGAGTGACAAAATAAAATGAAATGTTGCAAAACAAAATAAATTAAATACAATAATCAAAGAATAACCTAGAGAAGAGAAAGCAATGGGGCAAATTCATTCCTGCTGGGACTGCAGGTATAGGTTTTATAGGACTCAATAGGTTTTAACCAGACAATRTATTTGTCTTATTGTCAGTATATTTTGGAACGCTTCATGCTAATTTCTCACTTTATTCCTTCATTTCCTTTTGAAGCCAAAAAAAAGAGAGCAGAAAAAATTGAAAATCAAGAAGGAAAAGAGATAGTTCCATCCATGAGTAAAATTTCCAAATGCAACTGAGATCTAGATCATATAAAAGTAACTGGTTATTAAGCTCTCACTGAAACTACTGACACTGCTGTTCAAAGAAAGTAAAGACTCACAGCAGTTTGTATTCTGGGCAGTGACAGGAATAGTACCTGTTTTTCCTATAATAGTCTCATGCAGCAATAACACACTTCTTGTTATTTCTAGTACCAAGCTTGTTATAGAAATCATTTTAACTTATTGCTGGTTAGAAATTCTGTGCCAAACAGTACTTGCTACTGATTTGTCAATGTTAAGCGAGTTAGCACATACATTTTCCAAGTGTTTCAGTCTCTATTCAATATGAAAGAGCTAAGGACCACAGTGCCCAAGGGATGAGGTAGCACTTTCATTGCTAGTCTAATTTAAAGTGCATGAAAGTGTATGGCATGAAAGCCTGGCTTCACAGGAAAGCTTGGGAAATCTGTATTTTGGGGTTATTTACATAAACTAGAGGTTAGAGCATTTTCCTGTGATGTGGGAGATAAAGATTTTAGACTCCTTCATGGTCAAATCAGCCSTAGAACAAGGATCTCTTACTTCCCTGACAAGAGTTTTGATTACTAACTATTATCAAAAAAGGGAACTTGAGGAAGTCACTGTATCACAGACCCTGTTTTTTTATGGGGGGACTCTAACCTCTCTAATGTGTGCTGTAACAGTCACAAGTAGTCAAGCAAACTTCTGGTGTGTGTCAGTGATAACTTCTTGATACAGGTATTGGGTGTGCCAACAGCAGTGATTCACAGCAGGATCTGCTATTCAGTTGCAAGGAAGAACTGATTGGGGATGTGCTAATAGGCAGCTTGGCTGTAGTGGCTGTGAAATTGTGCAATTAAAGACCCTGAGAGTGATGAGGAAGGAGCATAGTGGAGTGTAAACCCTGGACTTCAGGTAAGCAAATTTCAGCTTACTCAGGAACTAGTAGGTGGGATCCTGTGGGAGATGGCTCTGAAAGGCAAAGGAGCTCAGGAAAGCTGGTAGGTGTTTAAGGAGAGCATCCTCCAAGCACAAGCATTCTCCAAGCCCACTAGCCCAGTACTCAGGAAAACAAGCAGAGAAAAAAAGCTTGGCTAAGCAGGAAATTCATGATGGAACTCCAACATACAGGAGGAAGAAGCAGGGACAAGCTACAAAGAAGGAATTTAGAAACATTGCCTGGGCATGTAGGGATGATGTTAGGAATGCCCAAGCTCAACTGGAACTGATACTTGCAAGGAACAACAAGAAGATGCTCTACCACTAAACTGGTAGTATAAGGTTGAGCAAGGAAAACGTGGGCCCATTGCTGAATGGGCCAGGTGATTGAGTGAGAGAAGACACAGGTAAGACTGCAATACTCGATATCTTCTTTGTCTCAGCCTTCACCAGTGAGGTCTCCCAGGCCTCCGCTTAGAGGAGAAGTTCAATGAGATGAGGATTGAGTCAAGGATTCCTGGCAAGAACTCAACCAGTACAAGTCCACAGGACAGGCTGCACCCAAAGGGAGTGAGAAAACTGGCTGATGCTCATGCAAGCCACTCCCTATCATCTTTGAAAGGTCAGGGAGATCAGAGGAGATTCCCAACTGTAGGCAGGCATATGTTGCACCCTTTCAAAAATGGCCAAAGTGACAATCAAGGGAGCTATAAGCTGGTCAGCCTCACTTTGGTCCTGTGAAAATCATGGAGAGAGTGTTCTTGGAGCATATTCCTTGGCACATGAAGTAGGAGAAGGTGAGTGGAAACAGCCGGCATTGATTTACCAAGGGTAAAGCATGCTTGACCAACCTGATTGCCTTATATGACTAGGCATGTGGGCAAGGGGAGAGCAGTGTGTCATTTACCTCAGCATTAGCAAGGCTTTTGACAGTGTATCCCACAATATTCTTGTATGCAAGTTAGGATGTTATGGTCTGGGTGGTTGAACAACCAGATGGGTAAAAAGCCAGCTGGATGGTCAGGCTCAGAGGGCCTGGGTTAATGGGTCATACGCAGCCTGGAGGTTGGTAGTAAGTGGAGCACCACAGGGATTTATCCTGGGACCTGTCCTGTTTTACATCTTTCTCAATGTCCTGCAGGAGGTGAGGGAGTGCRCTCTGACCAAGTCTGCAGATGACACCTAACTGGGGGAAGGGATGATATGCTCAAGGGCAGAGTGTTCGTTCAGAGGGTTCCCATGGGAACCTCATACAATTTGTCCAGGACAGATGCCCAGCCCTGCACCAGGCAAGGAGAGTCCTGAGCAGTGATACAGGCTGGGGACGGACCAGCTGGGGAGCAGCTCTGCAGAAAAGGCCATGGGAGCGCTGGTGGGCCACGAGCAAGGCAGGAGTCAGCCATGTGCCAGGGCAACAGTAGTGGCCAACAGCACCCTGGGCTGTATGAACAGCCAGGAGGCTGAAGGAAGGGATTATCCCCCTCTGCTCAGCACTCATTAGACCACATCTAGATGCTGCATCCAGTTTTGGGCCCTCAGAACAGGAAAGACATGGAGAAACTGCAGCGATATTGGCAGAGGTCACCAAGACGGTCAGGACTGGAGTGCTCGCCCTGTGTGGAGAGGCTGTAGGAGCTGGGCTTGTGCAGCCTAAAGACGGGGCAGCCTCAGGGGGATGCAAGAGCAGCCCCTGGTACCTATGGGGAGATCGTTTAGAAGATGGAGATGGGCTCTGCGTGGTGGYGCGTGGTGGGAGAATGAGCTATAACGGGCATAAACTGAAATGAGAGAGTCTCTGTCTGGAAGAGAGAAATCTTTCTCCCAGTTGGGCAGAGGAACAGGTTGTTCAGAGAGGTCTGGCAATCTCCATCCACGAGGGTTTTCAAGATCCACATGATAAAGCTGTGAGAAACCTGGTTTTACCTCACAGCTGACATGCTTTTGAGCAGGCAGTTGGACTAGAGACCTCCTGAGGTCCTTTCCAACTTGAATAATCCTATGATCCTATTAATCCCAGGCATTTCATTAGATATCCAACCTCACTTTAGGGTTAGATAGACTCAATCCCAAAATAATTAAGAATTCTGTTATAACATTTTAATATTTGGAAAAAAAGAAAGTTTAAGTACAATTTTCATGAAAATATTTAGTCCTGATTAAGAAATAACTATCATTCATGAAATTTTAGATTTTTCAATGGAAACTGCATAATTTTTACATTACTTTAGTAAGGCTAAGTAGGTTTACTTCAGAGACAAGTTAAGAAGCCTTAATGGTTTTTGTTTAGTGTTTTGAGATCACTGAGTGGAAAGCCTCTCCATACACAGTTGCAAAGGATTATTAAGAGCATCAACATGATCTTTGATCTGCTCCTTACCTAGAGTGTATGATTTTATTTATTATAAACAGTTGGTAGAAAATTGATCAAAAAAATCATAGAAGACTGCTCTCAGGAATTTTTAAATATGCAGATTTTACCTGTCTGCTGAAATTTTGCCTGCTGGACATCTACCTAAAACAAAATTATAGGAGGAATACTTTTTGGAAGGAATATTTCAGAAAACATGCTTCACTCATTTCCAAGAACAAGATGTAAATTTATACATATTGTTAGCTACAAAACGTTATGACACTGTGAGATTCTCTACTGTTCTAGTGGTATAAGACCAATTGTGTCAGGGATGATCCTTTTGCTCTCCCAAAAAAACAAAATCCAGGGAAAAAAGCAGGGAAAGAAGACGAATCGGAGTGGGGGAAGAAAAGAAAGCACAGTGGAGGGGTTTATAATATGAACATAAATCTCACATTCTTGGTGATGCTTGTAATCTTGCCGAAACTGGTGCAGATGGCATATCATATCTTACTCGGTATAATCAAGACATTTTGCAATATCAAGATGTCAAAAATCCTTTGATGGTAAGGTTACTCTTTGTTTTATCAAATTTGATCATAACACGGTCACTGGCTAGCTCACTTGCTCTTTCCTTCACAGCCACTGATTTCTCTAGTCAGTTTTATGCTGTAAATAGAATTGGACTTTTATGTATACATACAATATAAAGTATTTCACACATGTACAACTATAATAGATAAAACAGCTTTGTACATGTGTAACTGCAAGTACAGAAAAACATTTTTTGCTTTTGCTTACAGAACAGTATTTTGAAAACAATACTTTTCCCAAATTCACATTTTCTTTATTTTTATTCCTTCCTGCACCTTGTCTACTTACAGGTGAAATGTTTTTCATGAGAAAAGGTCTATACTATGATTGGTTAAATGTATGGTTTATTGTTGAATACTTAAACAGAGTTCTAATAAGAGGTCATTAAATCTGACGGATGAGGCCTCTGCAAACAATGTCAGCTGTCACTCTATGCTCAGTGGAAGGAAGTAGAGGAACAGCTGGTTTCAGTTCTCATGAGTTTCACATTTTCCTTATTTCTGAATCACATGGGATAAATTCCTGTAGCTCTGATCTGAAAACACAAAGGAGAACTTATACCCAATCTGATTTGTTTTGTCTAGTTTTGAGTTGAGAGCATAAAAAGCTACCAAGTTTGAGAATATATTTTCTCAGAATTTATGTATCAGTCTAACCATTTTAATTAGGCATAAATTTGCAAACATTGTTAAATTAGCCAGTCAACCCCTGCTAACTTCTGAGTATTCTAAAGGCCTCAAATGAGCTTGCTTTCATGTGATTACAGGTTTATTCATGTTATGATTCCAGCCTGAAAGAAACAGAGTACAATAGATCAGGTGCTGGAAAGGATATTCTCTGCCGTATACAAGATGCCTTATCTATCACATTAGTGAAAGCTTACCTAGCTAATTATTGACTCATTGCTAGTTATTCCTGTGASAACAACCATAAAGTTAACAATGCATCATTAACCTGTAGACCCTGAAATAATGTTTAACTTATAATTCTGTAACTAATAAACCAAATTCTCTGAAATAAGCAAAGACAGAAGCAAATGCCAAACAAGAAAAAAGACACTATTGTCCTAATTAGTCTAAAGAATACTACATAATGAAATACGTAAAAATGTAAAATATCCCTGGAAAGCTATCAGGATAGCAATAGTTTGAAATCAAACATAGACTAGACTGTAGATGTTTTTAGTGATTTAGCCTGATGTACATACCCTTGTACTGAGCACTTTCACTCCCTCCCTACCTTCCTCTGCAAATTACCTTCTTCAGACAGTGTGAATATGATGGAACATTTTAAGTATAACCTATACTTTCTTTGTAATATCTGTAAAGTCAAGTTACCTGGACATGCAAAGTGTAACAATCACACTGAACAAGAAATTCTGCAGTGAGGCATCAATGAATTTTCATACTATCCATTCAATTGTAAATCATTATTATTGCTTAACAAACAGCTTATTATTGAATCTAAACAAAGATCTGAGTGTCCGAATGTGGCCTAAAGTTTTTGGATGAGGACAGCTATGCTGGCACATTATGCTTGACATATATACCGGAAACTATAATTTATCAATATTTAATAGTTTTATATTATTCATTTGATGATCTTATCAACATAATCTGCACATAAAATAGTAATTCAAGTGTTAGTTTTTCTTCTTCARAGGGAGTTGAGAAACTAAAAATCATAAACTGATCTGAAAGATTACATAACAAATAAGTCCCATGCTATGCGATAACGATCTCCATTATGTCAAAGCCATCGATTTTCCCTAAGTTCTTGGAAATTCAGGCTACAACCAATTCAGTGTACAGAGAAGAGACAAATTTGGTATTTGGTTCTAACACTCYCCAAAGTTATACTAGGAATTGCATTTCTGTTGAATTCAATCTCCACCTTTTCTTGCTTGCTTTCCTCTTCAGATGTGATAATTAAATTCAAAAAGTGGTTTCAGCACTTGAAATTTCAGAAGAAAAGCCAAAACATTTCATTTATAAAATTTCAAACCATCTTCTTTATTTCAGTACCACTGTCTCCTGTATATACACGTGCCCATACATAAAAATATATATTTAATTATTATAAATTAAAACTCTATCTAAAATGTTTTCCCCTTGATTCCATTTTGCCCATCCTGATATTACAGTTCCTATCCATGCATTAATTCAGCAAAAAGGAGCGGGGCGGGGGGAGGGGGGGAGATAAAAGGAATCTGTATGTAGAAAAGATGGGGAGAAGAGGAAAAATATGTGCTGTGCATGTTAAATCTTTTGACTCAAATAACTTTTCCCACTGAGCTCAAATATTCTGTAGGGGCTGCACACTGAATCTCCTGTTTGTGTCTCATTAAATAAATAAATACATTTTTATAGTCAATTTTCCACTAAAACTTTCTAACACTTGCTAGTGCTTAGCCAATGAGCCGTGTCTTATTGGTCATAAAAGGGTCTATGGGATACTGATGATGCATTCAACAAAGGAATTATAGAACTGATCCCACACAGGACTCCTTTCAGACTTTTAGGCAGTAGTTGTGACTCTAAACCAGATCTACAAAGTGGGCTGTAAACCCAGCATTATTATCATCTTGTATGTCACAATGCAGGTTGCAGGATGTAGCAGTTATTGGACAACCTTCCTCATCACCTTTCATTCCCGCACCCTTTCTAAACTGTGCCCTTGGTTGATCTTGTCTATAAACCCACAATGGCACACACTATTCTCCAATGGCACAACAATTTCATAACAGACATCAAAGACTTAATAAGGATGCTGTAGTTCAGAATTTTTGAAAATAAAAAAAATCCAGGGTTTGAGTAGGGGTGGGCTGTTCTGTGCTTGGAGTAACAGTATCACATCTGCTTCGTATTGTGATTACATCTTCTTCCATTTCTAAATCTAACATAGATATCTTCTATGTGAAAAGAGATGATTCAGACCTCACAAATTCTGTGTAGACTTGTCTGGCTTCTCTTCTTCTTTCGATACTATACACAATATTTTTAAATCTAGACAAAGCATCGAAGAAAGTTTTTTCCTTATGTTATTTACCCTTTCTCCTGAAGCTATTTCTGACTCTGGAATTCACCCTTTGCCCTTTGATGATTGGTATTCAACTCTTTCCAGTAAGGAAAGAATCAGTGACAGAAAGCATATAGACAATCACTTGTTTATCTGCCAGTGTACAGATAAGGCACACTTCTCTTGAAGAAAATAGAAGAGTATGTGACCACATAATTAAAGATTGTATACTCATGCTTTGAAAAAGGGTAACTAATTAACTCTCTCTGAACAATCTACTTCTAACATTGCCTGTATGTTGTATCCAAGCTTTGTAACCTTAAAAATATTTTTCGAAATGTTTGATATGCAGCTTCCTAGATTTTTCGGAAGAAAAATAAGAAATTCTCTCTCAAAGAATCACACTGATATCTCCATGGCGTACAAGCAACTTTAGGATCTTATCACAGCTCTCAGAGCTCGGGTTGTTACTGTCTGCCTGGCCAATCAGCAGGAGTGCAGAGAGACATCCTTGTGTCACAGCTGCCAGCTCACTACAGGGAAGGGATGTTAAGGATGTTAGGATTTAGGAATCCCCATTCTATTTCAATTAGAGACAGCTCTGTCATTGTCTCTACATGCCCAAACTCCTAGCCTGTGTCTTTGTCTTCATCTAAATCACAGACTTTCTCCAGAACTGCCAATAAAATCTATATTTGTCTCAAAGCATCTTACAGTGGCTTAAGAACAGTAAGCAATTAGTCTCACAAATAAATCTGGATGTGGATGTGCACTCAGCAGGACTGGTAGAGTTGAGCAACCACATGACTACCCTTCTACTCTATGGTGTGAATAAGGCACATGCCACAACAGAGAGTGCCAGCAGGGTGGAAAGTTTACAATCTCTTTTACTTGACCTCCTCCTATTTTCTGTTTATTTTTGATTTTGTTCTGAGATGTTTTGTTTTTTCTCAGACAGGAAGCTGATACAAAAAGAGTGGTTAACAGCTGGCACATAACATTGCACTCATCTGTTCAGTTCTGCAAGACTGGATGCACAATTTTGCAATTAGTGTATATATAGTTGCCAGGCCTATGCACAACTGAGAATATAAATAGCAAAGACAGGATTCAAGGAATGCAATTTAAATAATCTGAAAATGTTTTAAAGAAGACATCTAGGAACTATCTGGGAATAACTCATCAGGGTAAGACTTCTTTAAAGAAAGCTAATGGAGCCCATGAAACTTATCACGGAACCAGAAATTAGAAACCCCATCTACGTGAAATAAAGACCCAAGTCAAGCTAACAATCACAGTCATAAACTAAAGGCATGACTAAGATTTCAGATTGGAGTAAAAGTGAGGACTAGGAAAAAYATCTTAAAGAGATTTGCATGGACAATGAACTTGACTATGGAATCTACTAAGAGTAAGTCTGTAAAATCTGTGAGAGATAAGAATCAAAGCAGCTCAGAAATAATAGGAAAATAATGGGAATACACAGACTGAAGAAGAGAGAGGTTCAATATTGTTTAAAAGATTAGGTAAAAGGGATCAGGGGAAAGCTGGAAAAGACAGGAATCGGAGAAGAGAAGGCTCATCATGATCCGATCAAAGCAAGAAGATACCTCCATAAGAGAATACCACTGCAGAGAGGTGGGTCCAGGACTTTAATAGATCCAGGAGCTGCAAGATCCTTGTAACAAGCCAGAACAACATTTGCTCTTACAGGTCAAAGATAGCTTGAAGTGACCCATTAGTATAGCAGCTATAGACAGAAGGGTAGGACTTTGGTTTTAACTGTCAGCTGAATGCAAAGCAGTACCTGTCTGGCAAATATGGTGCATAATTGTCAATAGGAAAGGAATGCAATTATAGTTATCCCACTTGTGTAGTTAGTTGCTTCTACCTGAATGTTTGAAAATGAGACAAGAATAATACCTAGGACAAGATGGCATGATGGTATGATGGTATGATTATGAGGGTATAATTACAACTTATTAGAGAATTTTGGATAAGCATATGATAGAAAGCTAGTAACCAACAATAACCAAGAACCAATATACCCAAGAATAACTTGGGATACGTAACATATAGAATGTGTAGCAGGAGAAACAGAGCTCARAGGCGTTATACATGGAMCGTTAGGCAGCTCATTCTCACTTTGTGGTCACTAACATATGGTGTTATGTTTCAGGTTTGTTGTTTTGCACCAGTATAGAGACAACTTCAGTAATGAATCCTGTAGAATCTATGATTAAAGGATTTGGAGTGAGCCGGGATGGCTGGGGAAGCTAGAGTCCAGAACTGCCAGTATCAGTCTTGGGTAATGGGGAAAAGACTGACCCTGGTGAATTACCAGAAGTGACTGAATTTCTGAAGTCACTGATAGTGTGAAAAAAAAGTTTTATAAAGAAGAAACAGCCTTTTACAGATTTTCTGTCTCGATGTTCTGAAATATTCTGTAGGCTGGTAAAATTATTACAAATTTCAAGAAGTTCTAAATTGATTTTTTTTAATCTTGTTTTAATAAAATAATTAAATTGTTTCGCTTTGTTAGCAATCTTCTTAAGAACCTAAGGAGCTGTTTGTTTTAGTTTACCATAAACAGGTGTTTTTCCTGTGGAAAAAAAATGTATTTTTAAATTTCTTTCATGAAGTTCTTGCATAAAAAAACTAGAAAAGACATTCCCTTTCCTATTAAGTTCTCTTTTTCTACACTTAGGGACTGGCTGAAATTTTTCTTGCAAATTATTTTTAAAAAACTTTGATGCCTACTTAGCAATTTATCAGCTGTAACTTGGTGTACTTTAGATAATTATTTGAAATGATCAGATGTCCTTTTTCATTAGTGGCTTATTCTGTCAAGCACAAGGACTGGAAATATAGGAAGTAGTAGCTAGTGTATCTTGTACTGTAAACATTTTCTATTGGGTGCAAAATGCAAGTACTTCAGACATTTTTGTTAGCATGCGTAAATGTAGTTCTTAGCATCGTTCTGATTTTTAATAGTCAACAATTTTGCTTGTCAAGTGCAGTCACACAAATTCATTTGAAATGCAAGCCAATAGGAAAGTTACTTAAAAATTCAAACACATTTTACAGAACATTTTTTAGTATTCACATAGACTGAAAAGATAGTGGAGTAATTCAGAGCTTAAATTTAATAAAATTTGATGTATAAATAGCAAAAAGACTACTTCATTTTATTTTCATTTCATTTTAATCAGAGCAGCTGAGTGACAAGATGGTTTATCACTGTTTTTATGCCGTCTAAATATTTTGTGAGTGATTTATTTCTGTTTTACCCTGTACTGCTCTCTTACATCACCTTCTAAGCTGATCTGTCTGACCCATTTTGTTATGGAATTTATCACAGTGTAGTCTGGGCCAGAGATAAAATAACTTCTCATTGGTTTACAAGACAATCACTGATGTGAGAGCTTCACTGTCATCACTATATGGTTTCAGTAAGAATTACAATGTACTATTATTATAAGGAAAGAGAGAGGGAGAGGGAGAGGGAGGGGGAGATACATTTTGGGGGCTTTGTTTTCATATTCAAAAAGCTAAAAAGTAGAATTTAGTGATATATATGTTTTAGCTGTGTATGTTTTAGTTACAGCCATTTGTGTATTTTCCTACTGAATGAGATATTCCAAACAGGGATTTGAATCCTGCTTGACATCAGTGGAAGGAYACTAATTCTCACCAGCTGACCTTCTGACATGATACCATAAGCGGTGCAGACGTGACCACCAGGCCAGCAAGTACTGACAGCATCATACACAAGCAAATTCTTTTTCTTTTAACTGTGTAATGTGCAGAGTGGTCACCTACTTAGTGTAAATCTTTTCCTGTCCCTCTAATCCTGCTGGGTGTTCACAAGGATTGAATCAATTGTTTATTCATCATAAAGATTAATTTCAGCTGCTGCTGCTTTGCTGTCTGCAAGGAAAAGAAACACTGAACAAAACAAAAAAAAATGCAACAATCTTTAACGGAAAGAGAAGTCTCAGCTCTTGTTCCATGCAGATGGTGCTGTTTACCAGTTATCTTGCAATGCAGGAAGGAGACCAAAGCCTGTATAAATTACAGCTGGTTCAAACTAATCCATGGAAAAGCTGAAGTTAATGAAAAGAAAAGTAATTTATAGAATTCTGTGATTACCATGATCTCACAGCTAGTCAAACTATAGCCCCACTAATAGTCTAGTATATATGCAAAAATTGCATCTTTGATACCCAAATTACAGTGTTGCCAAGAAAGTTTCTGCCTGAAATGATTACAGACTAACCCTTCTCCAATTTCTGATTCAAAAAAAGGCCTCATCATTTCTCTGTGAGAAAGAACACCCTTTTCTCTCTTTTAGGTAGAAGCATCAAAACTGACTGGGTTGATCACTGTCTGGGTTGGAAGAGGTGGGTCACACAGAAGCTGAATTTAACCTATATTATGAACAGGCAGATCTTGACAGAAGAGACAGGGAAGTGAATACCATCCTCTTATTCTATAATTCATAGTGACTCCCTTCCCTCCTCCAGGCAGATTCACACTTGCAGACTCTGCTGTGCATCAGGAAGTTTCCCATTCTTGGCTGCTTGCTATGAAAGCTCAGACTCACCAGTTGACACTTCTTGGTACATCTAAAGAAGCTTATAAGCAGAAGTTAGGATAATAAACGTATTTTGCCATTACTGGCCATCACTTGGCACCAGGAAGGTCCAGATGGCTCTGTGCAGAGTGCATGCCTCTTCATAGCAGAGTGGTTTGACGGAAGAATATGACAGTGGTCTGACAGAATAACATATGCCTCTCTGTGGACAGATGAAGAACAAATGAGAAGGAAGAGACTGGGGGCAAAAGGAAGACCTAATTATCAGTTGCACATATGCCTGCAGTTTCTGGGTATAAGGCAGTTGCCTGTTGTTGAGCTTATACCCAGAAGCTGCTGGCTGCCTGCAGAGCTACCGTGCAAACAGGAGTCATGTCTTCCTAAAAGACTTTGTTCTTCAAAAGTGGAATTTCTAAAGGTTAGCAGACAAATATGCCCCTTCCCTGTTGTATAATGCAAAAGAATATATATAAAATATGCTACTATTCTTGGCAGACTAAATTACCAGTATTTAATTAGCTTCCAAAGTGAGTATAAGCATTGCTTTTTCATGAAAAAAGACATACGGATTCTCATAGACTTACTTTGCTTTAGATACTCAGGTATTATTTGAGCATGACAACCTCAGAACACAACTTTCTACCTATTTGGCTATCTTTTTCTCATATAGGCAGAGAGTTCTCAAAGTCCTTAGTATTTATAAGAAGTTTCTTATTGATTAGTAAAATGAGAAGTCATTATAATTTTTAGGCTTAAATATCCTTGTCRCTGGAAAGAGGCAAATGTCCGGTTCACACTAAGGAAATACATGAGCAATCACACAGTGATGTAAGGGGTCTTGGACAAGACACATGAGTAGTCATCTTATCAACTTCCAGGGAATTACAAGAGCTAAATAACTGACAGAGATAAAAACAACTGCTAGTACCCAATTCAGGGARAGTAGGTTAGATGAACATCTGTCAGGAATCATTGATCCTGCCTTCAGGCAAAGCAGTGGACAGGATGACCTCTAAAGGTCTCTTTTCCAGTTCTATTTTTCTGTGATAATGTGGTGAGACTTAAATTGCCGTAGCAGGATCAGGTGATAGAGCACCAACCTTCCTGTGCAGTTAGCCGTCAAGCTTGGGAAGATTATTTTCATTGTTGGTTGTGTAACAAATTGCTGTTAAGCAGAATTATTATTGTTTAATTATACTTATTTTTCCATTATGCCTTGTTGCAAGCCTATCCTGGATACCTTCAGGCAAGGTAAGTCCTCAAGGAGAGTATTTGAAATCTTACTGGATTAATTCATATTTTTGCTGAGGTTTTTTGCTGCCTGCAGATGAGAGCAATTTTTTTAACCCTGGTCATACTGAGTCTGAAGTAGAACAACTTTAGGAGTCTGGTAGTGATAGGGAGCAAGGACCCTATTTGCAGGGAGATCTACCCTTTCCTTATTGCTCGGTCTCCATACTTCATTATAGGATTGCTTGGTTTTCATTTCCCATTTCAGTGAAGACAAAAGATCCAATTACATACAGCTCTTTACTTACCAAAAAGAATCTTGGCAGGAAAAAAAAATCACAAAAAAATCATAACAACCTATAAAAGACTGGAGTTTCATGCAAAACATTACATACATTACATCCTCAAGTTGCGTTCCATTGTAAAGAATTAAAATGTTGGCATTTCTTGACAGGCAGAGTGATCACTTGATAAGATTACACAGATAAAGTGACATTCATCATTTTTCACACATAATTAAATACAACAAAAGTAATATTTAAAATAGATAAGCAAGCACACAATGGGTAATTATGTGTATGGAGCTTTCTGTCTTACAGTGTATAGTGCTTAATTAGACCTTAAGGGACAGTGCAAATTTGCTAATCGTATGTGCCAGTCACAGTCAACATTTTGTACCAAAGTTCCAGACTCCTGTCTACATCTGCACATAATTTACTTATTAGTTTAAATGCACAATTTCAACTCTTTAACATTCAGTTTTGATTGGTTTTGCTATATTAATGGGAAAATAACATCATTCATAATCAATGTTCTCCAAACGTAAATGATTTTAATTGTTCATACATAATAGTATTCTCTATTAAAAAACACATACTGATGCCTAGTTGAGAAAATTAATTTGCTGTGTTTGTTACTATAATGAAATAAAGTTGTTCCAGTTTAATGAATTCAGCAGTAGATTTCATAACTTCATTATGAACGCAAACTCAATTTTCTGGGGGTAACTTACCATTAGTTCAAATGAAAAGATTCATTCTCTGGAAAATTCAGGAGTCACTGGTTCTATTTCTTGGGGTCATTCCAATTAATAAAATGAGAAATATTTAACAATGCCATATAGTGAGTATTGCGACATGCAATTGAAATAATTCTTTCTGCAYCCTGAATTTCAGAGTTCCCCCAGCTGAATTGCAATATTTTTTTTTTAAGATTCTCAATGGAGAAAACAGAAAAAAAAAAGTAGTGACAACATCATTTAACTATTTTCATACTAAATTATTAAGGTCCTTTTGTATTGTCTCTCATGAACTTGAAATCAATGGCTCTGTTTTTGTTCAGCAGATCAACAGACTTGCAGAGTTTATCACAGTTCAGCTTGAGGAAAATGAATTACCACATTGCAGAAATATAATTTTTAATGCAGAGATGTGAGAAACACCAACTCTGAGAATAACTTAATGAGTAGCATGCTTAGTTATTTCATCACTGCTGGGCATAAAACCATGGATATTAGTACTGAAAAGCTCCATAGTGTGAAAAAGATTGGGGAAGGCCAAAATTGTCAATACATCTAATCTGACATACAGCTTTGAGGCTTTCTTTTGCTAGGTCTTAAAACAAAAGTCACCAATTTGGGGGGCTCTGGGGACTAAACCTGGGGCTAACACTAAGGTAGTGAGTTAACTTGGATAAAAAGAGAAATCTTTTCCTGAGCTCTGATATCTTAAACATTCCTGAACTATTTGATATGCCCTATTTCCAGGTAGAACTTTTTCTTAATTTGAAGGGTAATTTTCTTATATTTCTGGGTCCTAAAATCCTTCCTAGAAAATAAGACCCAGCACAATAAAGCTTGTAGGTCTCAATATAGCAAACTGTTATTATCTGCTTTTTATGCATCTTAGTAACTGCACAAACATTCTCTGCTCTTTGTCTTGCTGGAATATATGATTTAGTTAAATATTAGATTCAATGCAGAGATATGAAATAGTTCAGGTAGCTGGTCAGTCTTGATTATTTAATGCTGTCTTCAGGCCTTTGCATAGAACTATGACTCTTGCAACCATTTTTTTCAGTTTGGGGATTTTAATTCATACCTAACTATAAGCACGTGGGTTTTTTAATTGAAATCAAAGAATAAAAAATTCCACCCCATTAAAATTCTATTGACAGCCTCTAAGCTAAAGGCAGTTTACTGTATTGAGTTACTCTGGTGATTCAAGTAAGGCTTAAATTCTGCTGGGTTTAGCAGAGAACATTCAATACCAACCTTACAGGGCAGAGCTATGCATATGTTCAACAAGTGGATGGGTGGATTCACGGAGGGAAAAGCAGGCATTGTTTTCAGCTCTGAAGGCGACACTGGATACTGCACAAGGAACCTCATTCTCATTCATCTTCCTGAAATCTGTGGTCGGTCTTTGTAAATTTAGTGAATTAAGGCAGTTCAAAACATTATCCTGACTTTTTAATGTTTAGCCTGAGTGAATGGAAGCTTCAAACTTGTTCTTTTTTTTTTATAACACTTGAGAAGAATGACACACTCTTGGACACCCTCCAATTCTCAGGCAGTGTGATAGAATTTTTCTATTTATAGAAAAATGATACTACYTCAGTGGACTACCATAAATGTATGTGGTATTTTGGGATTATTGTATTGTGCAGTCATCTTCAAGTATCTGCCAGTTTTTCATAAAGCTCCATTTTTCCATTGAATCTGGTTATTAACACCAAAGCAATGCATTATTTAGCTACACCTGAATTTTATCTCACAGTAAATGAATTTATTAGTTACATGGTAAAATGTAAAACAATCCTCTCCTGAGCCAAGTCCAAAAGCAAAACATTTAAAGTTACATTAGTATTAATAACTAATTCAAACTTTAATGTTTAAGTACATAAAACAAACAAGGAAACTTTGTTTGCTCCCCCATTGGGTTTACTTTGCTCTCATTTCTTTCCCCAAGGCATAAAAGAAAAATTTACTTCAAGTTATTATATTACCACCCTTTTCACCCTTCCAGATCCATCCATGAATGGTCCCTTCTCTTTTCCACCATTACAGTTCCACAGACATCTGTTTGTTTCTCTCTTTATCCCATAACAAAAATCCGGCATATGAAAAATAGTGAAAAGAATGGTTTTCATTCATTTTAATTGGAGAAGTGTGAGAAGGAAAATGTCTGTATAACCAAACTGCCTGTGTTACAAATTGTATGTTAGACTAGAGGATGATTTCTGGCAGGGTCTTTATGTTTTCCTTTCCCCCAAAATATCCAGAGTTCTAGTTCTCAAAAATAAGAGAAAGAATCTTGACGATGACAAGAAAATGAACGCTGCTCATAAAAGTTTCCTGCTGGTGTTACTTATATACAGCTAACAAAGGGTATCAAGGGTAAGATCACAAATAGTGATGTGAATAAAAAAAAGAATGAAATGCAAATTCCATAATGAGAAATTTAATGAAATCACTGGAGTTTCAGATGAGAGCAGAAACATATTTATGTTATTCTTATTGTAGAATTAGAAACTAATTTTTCACATAAGCAAAAACCACTCTAACATGAGCCATCTTTTGTAATGTTGCACTTCCTGAGTTTGATTTACACACAGAGGTAGATTTTATATTTTGTGCTTCTTTGTCTTCAGTGTTTTGGGGAGACAGAACCAGGCACCACTGGACTTCCAGCTAAAGTCTACAAAACTTTGTAGTGTATTTTAAAAGTAAGCATTGTCTAGGATCTATAATAAGGCATTTCAGGTCAATTCATTAATCATTTCTCTTAGGAATGCTTTAATTACACTGTTCTGAAACCAGAGGGAAAAATGGTAAATACTGGAGAACCAACAGACCAATACTGCTAATTAATATGGATTGCGGGAGAAAGTGTTGACTAAAAAGCCTTGGATGAATTCTCTGAGGGATAATGAATTATGATCAAGGGGGTTTTATTAAAAATAGACCTGCTAACAATACTAAAATTCTATGTACTCTCTAACACCTTTTACTCCCTTACAAACTTTTTGCAAACATTAATTAACTCTTCAAATATTTTAATAACTGAAGTAACTACTATTATCCCCACTGAGGAGGCTGATCCTTTTTGAAAATTGAAAGACTTGCCAAGAATAGTGTGTCGGCAGATTTGGGAATAGATATTGCCTGATTTTTTTTCCCTTAGCCTTAGTAGGCCAGACTGCTTTCCTGCAGGGCCTGATCCAAACCTACCAAAATCAACAAGAGCCATTCAGCTGACCTCATGGGGCTCTGAATTGCTCCCAAAGAGACRTATCGAACTGTTGCTCATGGCTATTGCCAGGAAAAAAATTCTAGACTGCAATGATACAGAAAAGATGTGGTATTATGGGTAWGGAGCAATTGTCCTTTATCCTACTTCAGGGTAGTATTTGGATGGTAAAAGAAAATCTCAGAGGGAAAAGAACAGTTTATGATGGTTTCCCTTTACAGTATTGGACCAGTGCCTTAGTGTGGTATGACAACATGCCATACTCCTTTTGATTATTTTGGTAGGAAAGAAAAAAGGAAGATCTTATTACTAAATGAGAACTTTCACAAAAATAGTGATGACAAATCTAAATATCCAGATAAATTCTAGCTAACTATATTGTGCCTTCCTTAGAATACCTCAAGTTTTTCAAACTATTATATTAACTTACTAATTTGATCACTCTTTTTATGCATAAACCTATTTATATGCCAGAAAAGATTTGATTTGCTGGCTCTTTTCAATGGTTTCTGCATACTGTTAGAAATGTGCAATGATTCATTTCCAAATGTGGTTACATTTGGTTCTAGTGATGCCTCTAAACATAAGACACAGTAGGACAGGATCTTCACATGTTAAAGACACATAGGCTATGCTGAGTTTTTATGTGTGAAAAGATTATTGAACAGGATGTATTTTATGATCTTTAGAATGGAAATTGTCTTCCTTTTCATAATATAAGGTATGCCGCTGTTATGACATGATTTTTGCACATTGATAAAATTCCTCTTGCATTGAGAGGGAGTTCAGTTATATCAAGGAGCTCACATAATGATTCTTTCCCAATTTCTACTTCATTTGATCACTTCTAGATGCTTTGGTTGCAGGAATAAAACAGAACTAGGAAATCCAACCTGAAAATTAATTCTGCTATCACATACATATGATGATCTAGTATATAAAAGATCAATAAACAGCTAACCCTGAATTTTTTAAACAAGCTACAAGCCCAACCTGAGCAGAAAATCTTTTCAATAGTTAGATAGAGTGCTGATATCAAAAATACTGCAGCTAACCTTGCAAAATGGAGCTCTAAATGGTCACCAGAGGGCACAAAATGCCTTTGAATAAATTTAAGTGGAAGAGGTACACCAACATCCTCAAACCTGGTCCCTGAAGCTAAGTATGTAAAAATCCCAATTTTTATGTTTGAATAACACTTTGTTGTGTTCAGAGGTAATTAGTACAACCTCCTGCTGGGTTTTAGGTTTTGAAAATAGCAAGCTGTAGGTGTTTTGGTGAATAAATCCAAGCCAACATATGTAGAAATTTTTGCTGTGTTCCATCGTTTTTACTTGAAAACTGACCCCCAGTGTATGAAAGCATGCTTGCAACTTTTAGGTATTCATGGAATAATTACACTAATTTTAGCCTGTGAGTCTGGCCCCACTCAAAGGTTCACCCATTATTGTCTCTCTACTTGTGGGAAAAAATCCTAGAGGAGGAATTACTAGTTTAAGTTACCTTGCTCTGAGATGCAAAGATGCTTTGTCAAAGGCTACTTCCAAAGCAAATTCATGAATGTCCTCAGCTACAGTCTCCAGCAGTGCAGGTCTTTCGTCTTGCACTGCGATTAGCAAAAAGCTAAGAACAGTAACATGATGGACACAGTTTTTCTTTCACATTCTTCAACTACTTCATGCTCTCTTTGGCTAACCTCTGCTATCCATGTTTAAGGAAAGCATGRGTCCCATAAGTGAGAAAATATGTTAACTGACAAGATCTGTGATCAAGATAGGTGGTGCAACATTCAATTTTTTGAGGATATTGTTTATCACTCTACTTGTGCTACTGTGGCTGTGACCGCCTAATCTGACAGAAACACAGCATGGGTAGTGTATAAAGTTCCCCTCATTCATCTAAAAATGAAGTGGACTAAAATATAATGAGGTCATGTGGTAAGGATTTGAACTATTGTACTGATGACAAGATCTGGAAAAAATATGTAGTGGGTATAAACAAATCCACTACTAAGTTCAGATTGAAACCTGTCCAGCAAAACGTCAAGTTAGGAAAATATACTGAACACTTACTTCATGAATAAACTACACTTGTGAAAACAACATGAGCAAAATCATATTTGCAGAATGCAGATTCTTGATATATTATCCTAGTGCTAATGATTGCTTCACCATCTGTTGTTGACATCAACAACACTAACAAGCTATTAGTTCAAAAAGTTTTTCGTTAGTCTAGTTGAAACATTCAGTTATGGTGCGGAAGGTCCAAGGTTCAATCAACTCATGGCTATCGCAGACACATTTTGTACTCCAAGAGGTGTGCTAATATCAATACAATCAAGTACAAGAAAGGAGATCCTGATGACTTCTCTTTTAAATTTCAGTATCAAATCCTGCAGTGAACTACAAGGCAATTCCCTAAGGTGAGTAGGAAAGTCTTCCAAATTAAGCATGCTGTTAAACTAGATTAAACTGACAAAAAACAGATAAGTCAGATTAAAGTCTGATCCTACTCCAACGTTAATTCACACTGCTGTAAAATTATATCATTACAGCACACAGAACAGTGAATTAAAGATGAAGTGCCAGCTTTAAATTTGATTTCCTCACATTTGCCAGTTTCAGATTATCTAGTGCTAACAGCATGACTGACACTTCACAGGCATGCCTGAAAATAAATTCCTCTAATCCAGGACCTATCCTGCCAGCGTCTGAATTGTCTCACGGGCACCACTAAATGGATAGAATGAGGACCCAATGGAATAGAAGGATGTTGGAATATAGCACTAAAACTCAGGGCCATTAAGGCACACACAGATTAAAGAGGGGGAACTAGACAAACCCAGAACTGAATGTGATGTGAGGAACTAAAATGTCCCCTTGCTTATACTTATAAGAAGTATCACCTCAAGAAGTACTATCTTTGAGAGAAGCTTCTTGATCACAGCCAAAAATCTGGGTCTGTATTTCTGTAATGGATAGAAAAACATTGTGAGACATTTTGGCACACAGGAAAGGATGTCCATTTATTTACTCCTTTTACTGTAAACACAGTGACTTTCAGATATAGAAAAAAGGGAGGAAGTGTAGCATGACTGATAAAAAGCTATTGCCAAGCCCACATATTTAAGACAGTCATTGCATTTACACCTCCACTTTACAGATGTGCCTGGCTATACCTCCTGTAGTTTTCAGGAGCCATTCTTTAGCTCAAATGACATTAGTTGGGCTCAAGATTCACATTCAGACCTGTCACAGTGTGTAGCCTATTGCAGAGGATGTTAGAAGTTGGTACAAACCCTCAGTTCAGCTGAAGCTTTCATTGAAAATCTCACTTTAAAGATTATAAAATGCTGTTTTAGTTGTATATGATGACTACTTCTATATGACTCAATAGATTTTTAGTCTGTGGGAGAATTGTATAAATAAAAGAGAAAGAATCTAAATAAATAGTTTAAGCATTGGATAAATAAAGCAACCACAAACCATGTAGACTACAAATCAAACAAACAAAGAAGTCTAGTAATCTACAGGAAACCACAGATGAACTTGGGGGTATGCTGATGGAAGAACACTGCTCAAGGTCATCATTGTGCAGAAGACATCACATGCCATACAGCTTCTTCTCTCCCTGGGTGTCAGAGGATATTGCCTTTTTGTTAGCAATTTGGACCATCCTGATTTTGGCTGTTATGCTGTGTAAAGTGAAAAATATGGAATTTTAGCCTAGATTACCCAAGGCTAAATTAAACAACTAAAAGAAATGTAAAAGTATAAAGTCTCCAAGAGAACTAATATATTGAATTTGCTCATTCAGCAGTCATCTTAACCATTGCTTTTAAATATCTGAAACCAGAGGGTCAGATTCTTGTAAGTACTTTCTCACTTTCTTAATTTTACTTATGTGAACAATTCCAAGGTGTTCAAGGCATACTCAGATGTCAAACACTGAACATATACAAACAGGTTTTTAGCATAGGTGGTTTTAGGACAAAATCTGAAAATGGATTTGCATGCTACTAGGGTATTTTCCTTGTTCTTTAACTCTTAACCATTTGTTGATAAGGAGAATTCACACCTGCGTTACCCTACAGTGAATACGGAAAATTGATGCCAAAGAGTGGGAGACATAAAATCCAGCTTGATGAGCTACCTAAATTAGCAAGTASGCTAGTAGTATATGTGCCCACTAGAAGTAACTTGATAACACCCTTTGCCCAAGCCTATGAGGAGGATGTCCTAATCATGGGCATAGAAAAATATACTGAGAGTGATAAAGGAACTCTTTCAACCCTTGCTATTAAAAATGTTCTACTTCGGGCAGGAAGTAAGCCAAGGTGAATCACTTTGCATATTGGAAATTAGAGGGTTTGTTTAAGTGAGGGAGGAGACATGGAATCTATGTAATGCACCTCTGAACAGTAGTGCAAAATACCTAAATCCAGGCCAATCTGTTTCCACCAATGCGTCCTAATCCCTGCTTTCTTACTTAGTAAATTTGTTATGGTCCCTAATTTTCACCATAGCTTACAAGGCAAGATAAAAGAGTATCCCCAGGATGCCTGATGCACTCTGAAGGTTAGAAACTGCGTTCAGGTCTCCTTCAGGAAAAGGCAGAAGCTGAACTTGAATTTGTAGTGCTTTAGATGAGTGCTCCAATCATGGGGCTAGTGGGTAAAAGCTATATTAAGTAAAGACAAGCCCTTTCTTCTTCTATGTTTAATATATATAAGGTCCTGCCTGCCAAAGCTTTTTTGAGAATACCTGCTGGCTCAAGGCCAATAGACAAGATGAGCACAGCAATGTCTGTGAACCTGACGGAGCACAGGCTTGAGCAGAGGCAGTTATGGAGATGACCACTTAAATCTGACTTCCATGTATAAGGTCAATTTTAAGAATCTACATTTTGGATTCGGCATTTATGTTCTTTGTTCTTCATCTTCAAGCAGTCAGATGGGAGGTAAAAAACACTGCATGCATCAAATCATAGTATATGCGCTTATGATGGAACAGACCCCTCAAGAACAGACTGTGTGTTTCATTACTTTTTCACGCCCTCCCAATTTCAACAGAAGTGTATGCCAGAAAAATAAATGAGATGAGTTTGTTTAAAAGGCAAGTGACATAGGAACAAAAACAACCAAGCATTAAAAAATAATACATAAATTTCTCAGCATTCTAGTGTAAGATCTGAAATGTATTCAAACTTTTTTTTTCTTAGCAGCAGCTTGACTGAAATCATATCAGCTCTGATGCAAAAAACAAAAATACATTAATTAGGAGTCACAATTATAGAATCAAATAGGAAGCTGAAAAATGCCATCTCCCCACCTTTTTCTTCTAGTCAAACCCTTGTTTCCTTGAAAGGTGATTTTTTTTTGGAAGTGGGTGGGGTAGGGGAAAGGATTTGCAAAGTAACTGCAGCCTTGTCCAGGATGAATTGCTGCCTCCCTACTACAATACGAACAACAGTATCCCTATTCATATGTTTCCTGAACGGAGAACAAGAAGAGCCAGAAGTATTCAAAGGAAAATTGTAATTGGAACCTACAGTAGTTCCAAAAACAATGGGAGCTAGAAGGGGAATATAATGATTCATTTTGGCTACTCAGTCATATCATTTGTTCTGCCTTGGCCCTATAAACTGGTACATAAYGACTTTTAGAAATATAGGAAAGTTAGAAACAGAAACCAGATGTTCAGAACTTATAACACCTTTCCCTTATTTCCTCCAAGTTAAAAAAAAAAAAAACAGTATTTGTGAATGTAACCCTCTAATATTARAATAAAATCATGTGTTCTGGTAGCTGATTGTGACAGTAACTCTTCATTTGCCTCTTTTCTGTTCTCAAGTGGCAAACTGATATGACACAATGCAGAAATGTTTTCAAACACCCGTCCTGAAAAGCTTAAAGGGTATCTGTAATACATTAGTTTCTGAAAACTTAGATGTCTGTATAGTGTGTCCATATCTGTAAATTTCTGCAGGAAAACTAATCCAAGCAGATCTGAGCTAACATCTGTCTACAATATCAGCTACTTAAGTCAATGTTCAGAATTCAGGTCAAGACTATCTAGGGAGTAAATCAAAAAAGATGTGAAATCAAAATGAATAATATCTACAGTACTTCAYATAGAAAATTATTTCTGGTCTTTAAAAGTTTAAAGTTTTGTTTCTGCTACTTCTTTCTCCAGTGACAAACTAGAGCAAAAAGAAAGGCTGAACAATTTTGTTTTGATAGAGACATTCAAAATGCTATATCACGTCTTTGTCAATATGTTGTATAAATAGAATACAGTCTGAACTCAAAAATTAACAAATAACTACCCTTGTCAGTTATGGTATGTCAGGAATGGTATCTGGATGGTTTGGGAGGAGGGTTGGACTAGATTATAGTGTTACAACACAAGACACATTTTCAGACACAGCACCAGGACATCTCCTACCAACAAACATCAACAACCATCAGCTCTGATTAAAAAAAAGAAAAAAAAAATGTTGATTAGTATAGATTGAGGGAGCTGATTTATTTACTGTATCTTACAAATCAGTGTTGTCACATTTGTCCAGATGTTAATAAGTTCTGTTTCCACATCTCTTATTCTCCGAGGACTCAGGCACACAGAGAATGAGCCAACTGCCCAAGGATGAAATAAAGTAAGAATTTTTAATTTGTATGCACAAATGTTTGCTACAATGGACTGTAAGGGACTGCTATATTGGTAAGCAATACCAAACTTGAGAACTTTATTAAATAAACAACATTCATTTCAGTAGCATAAGATCCAGCAGTATCAAGAAGCTAATAGTGTGACAGATGCAATCCCATTCTGACTGGAGGGTCTTTGAGTAGAAAGGTCGATAACATCAGGTGGCTACAACTGACAAAGAAATATCCACTACACCGTTCACTGCTTAATAGGTAAGTGTAAGCCCACATTATTTCCCTCTTCCTTCCCACCTGTACCTCAAACATCTTTTTACTCTATTATAAGGGAGTTCACAAGATAAACTGAATACAAATAATTAGACTTAAAAAAAAGCCCACTTAAATACTATAGTATGAAAAATCAAATTTTAGCTGACTCACTCCTTTTCAAAAATTATTTATTTTCTGTAATACATTTTCCTCTTTTCCTAAAAATCTGGAGACATTAAAGTATTGCATTTTTGTCTGGGGGGAAAAAACAGCAAAAGAAATAATTCTTCATATGATTTTCTGTTTGGAAATGTCAAAATGTTTAATTTCTTCTTAGACTAAACAAAATGTAAAACATTTGCAATTAAATTTCTTTTCAGGTTGCTCCACTACGATCCTCTTAGGCTGCTTCATGTTTTTTCCAAGCATTTTCTATGAGCTGCTCTCTCCACAAGTTCAAGGATGCAAAGCAGCCATGAGAATCCAGTGGTGAACTGCACCAGGAAGCAGTGCCATTGCCCCAGAGGGGATGCAGTCCAGTCAGGAATCCTGAAGCCCTTATCATGATGTCCAGACAGGTGGATAAATATTGATCATATGCAGGAAGAGAAATATCACTCTCATTTGCCTATTGGAAACTTTGAGTTTTACTGAAAAATTTTCAATATTCATATTTTGGGGTAAAGGTTGACATTTTGCCTCCCCCCAGGACTGGAGGTGGAAGCCGTCCTCACAGAGAATATACCACCCAGAACACACCGCCCGCTCTCAGTCAGCTCTGAAATCCACGTGGGAGCAGCTTCCCCAGCTTGCACCCTTCAGAGAGAACAGCTGAAACCAAAGAACAATAGATAAGGCTTGGGAAGCAGGAGAATTTCCATACCCGCTGGGCTTTTGTGACGCCATTTTTCATTTTATTATTTCTGATTCACTCCAGTAGGTTCCACTTCAGGAATAACGATTTTTTAGACTGGAGAAGTTTGGAGACTGATTATAAGAGTCACAGTAAGAAGGAATGGAAAGGATGAGAGAGAGAAAGGTTGGAACATATGAGGACAAATACAGTTTAGCAAGGATTATCTTAAGTTGCACCCCTGTTAGTCTTTTATAAATAATTACAAAGATCAAATTTCAGATCGATTCAAGATGAACCAATATCATCATTTATTTTTTGTTGATTTGTGAAATAACTACTGTAGAGTCTAGCTTTATTATGCATCCGTTACAGTTATTTCCAGGGGGATTAAGTAGATGTGAAAGAGTACCACTACAGTGCAGTATGTTTTGCATTCATTTTGCAGTGCTATGTAGTGTTATTATACAAGATGTGAAATAAGTCAGAATCAGAATGCATGTGTAAAAGCAGGACTTGCACAGAAAAGTAAGGTTGTATATATATCTTAAAGAATTTGGAATTCAGTTTATTATAAAAGTCAGATTATTAACATTTGCCCCTTTTTCTTAAGAAAATAAAAGAATTTCCGGTAAAGGCAAGCAGACACTCTTCTGCTGTCCAGTCTTCAGATCCCTGACACAACAAACTCTTTCAATGTGTAATTCAGGAGCTATAAAATGTGGACTATTGACACAGCAGACCACATTGTCTCTTGCAGGGCCATTATGGCCTCCCTTGTCAATTGGAGTTTGTTTATTTAAAAAATAATCTGCTGTGTATGGGGGATATGACCAGAGGGTGAACAAAATAAAGACAGATGGCAATGGATTAACTCTGGCATATTTCATTCCAAGGCAGCCTTTACAGTCAGAAAATCAAGCACTGCAGAAACTGGTGAGAAATTGCCCAGATTTGTGACATATAAAATCACCTGTGTAAGATGATTTTGGCCAGGTTTAAAAGGTGGGTGGATGTAAATTCATATCTCTATCAACTTCAATATTATACTGATTTATATCAAGATGATCTTGTGATTGCTTTACATAAATATACTCCTGAAATATACATGCTCATTCAATATACACTATCYCTTGTAAAAATACAGTTACTTCACTTCAACTTTACTATTATTAGGCGTATGAATATTTCAGCACATAAAGAAGTCAACAATTCATTTATTTAAGAAACTAGCCCTAACATCATTATATGTACCCAAACCAAGAAGCGATTCCCCTCTATCCAGGCGGAAAGGGCGGTTAGGCATGCAGTTCTCCTGCAGAGTTACAGATAAGGCATGATAAGCAGTTTTGTTACAATGAGAGATCCTAATGGTACCCTCCAAAAATCAAAGCACTGAAAAGAATTAATGGCACTGGATACTCCCTTCAGACATTGGAGACAAACGGTTTCAGTTAGTTTATTCTTACTGATAAATCTTATAGGCATTAAAAGTGAAAGTTAGTGTTAAATAGCACTTCAGGCATTTTCTAAATACATTGCTCTTAAAAGCCAATGACAAATGATGTTCCTGTTTAGAAACCAAAGGCTGCTTCAGCAGTTCTATAGACTGATTGCTGCTTTCTGATAAATTGAACATGATTTTTCAGGAATGGCAGAGTGTCCAGGGGACGAAAACAAAGAAGCTGTGAATATAGGAAAGAAAATAAACAGTTTTCCAATCCTCCATCCCACTCTCCAGGTGAAATACTGGTTTGGTCCCCTTGGAATTTCCCAGACTTTCACAACAAAAGGAATGAAAAATGTATGAAAAGCAAACCTATTGGTAGCTGTATTTAACCATCACACAAAAGAATCTGTTACCACTGAAAAAAAATAATACTTATCATTTGATCTTCCCATTCACCTTAGTGAATCAAATGTATCTGTGCCTTTCACGGCAACTGTGAATCCTACTTTTTAATTTCTGCCATCTGTGCTGAGGCACTCCTCTTCCTCATAACTATAGGCCACTGAATCACATCATTTTTACCAGAGACAAGGTACTGAGTATCTAATATATCTATATTATATGTAGAAAATAAACCAGATGTCTTTACGGAAAAACTAATGGCGTGAGATCAGATACATGGATGACAATAGTACAGGGACTCTGAAACATTTTTCTGCCCTATGTTTGCCCTCATTTTGGAGCAGTAGGTAGAAGGTACTTCACTTTTTGTRTGTATTGATAACTTCAAGCTGAAAGGCAGCCATGGTAAGACCTAAATCAGAGCATCTAGATCAGAAATTTTTGTTTGAGTCTGTATGTAGCAATATTTGGTAAGGCAAYAGTCCTCTCTGCCCTTTTTTATTGAAAAGACTCAAACTTTCAGGTTTCAATGTCTGAAATGCCACAGCAGCACGCCATCATGAGTTACTGTTAGGAGTATGACAAATCATCTCTTTGCAGGACSATCAAACGATAAATATCAATCAAACTAAATATGGCAAATGTAAGGTCATTCACTTTAGCAGTGATAGACAAGCACCAGCAAAAAATCTTGTATTTTAATAGCACACTCTGGCAAAGATGAAACTCGAGCGTTAGATATTCAACTAATAGATAAAAGTCATACTTTAAAAATCTGCATAACAGCTTATCTAAGAAAGTTAATTGGGGGGTTTAGTTTAAGAGATATGCCCAAATTTAGTGGCTACAATTCTTAAACAAGACTGAATGAGATAAAAGCAAATTGGTCATTGGGCATGGTGCAAAGTAGCAAGCACTTTTTCATGAGGCTTTTCACAGAACTGAAGTGGGAGAGGAGGAAGCTTTACATTTGGTACAAATGTGGCTGTAGGTATGCTCATGAGCAAAATGACTGATACAAATAACCATCTGTAATATGTAAGCATTCAAAGATATGGATATTACTACTGCTTAAAATGAGGTTTTTGTGCAGTTGTCCTGTATAATCATTTTAGTTCAGTTTGACTGGTTTAAGCCAAAATTAGATGAGACAATTTTGTCTTTAAGGACAACCTGCTATGAATATGCTAAACTACATTTTACCAACTTAATTTTTTGGCAGTAAGTGTCAATTTATTTTATTTACATAAATATATTTGCAGATTTACTGGTCATTAAGGTAATAACATTTCTGTTTTGTTTGTCCTTTCCTACCTAAGTAGTAAACGCTATGTGCAGTTATGAGAAAAATGCCAGCTTTTTTGCTTTTATTTTGCAGAATTCAAAATATCTGCTTTCTCCCCCAACAGTCATGAAAAAGCCCATGGAAATCTTTGGAAGAAATATACAAATATTCAAGCAAAAAGCACGGTTAAATTCTAGATCCTATGCATAATCTTTGCATCTCTTTTTTTGTGCACTGACACACTACCATGTGAGTAAAAAACAGAGAACGCATACAAGTTAAATAATTTGATGAGTTTGAATAACTTTTCCAGTATGAGTTTAACATTCATACCAGCCCAGCTAAGCAAAACTGAACAGCTAACTTTGAAGGGAGACCTTAAGAGGGAATAGAAAAATACCACTGCAGTCACCCAGTCTCTCAAAATATCATTGCTGTAATTGCCAGAATTATAGCTTGTGGTTACCTGCCACATTCTTTGGTGCTCAACTCACGGTCATTGTGCTGCCACAGTTTAAAACATTGGCTCAAAGCTATTTAGCAATCCACATAATGCTATATCTGCTGTGTACAGTACTGTGTCAAACAATAAAAGCAGACCTTCAAACAAAGGGAGTTGAAATATACTCACATAACAAATGACATTTTAGATAAGTAGAAAACATTGCACATTGGGTATCTTGCCAAAGACAGTGTCTCGACCTTTGGTTCTTAACCAAAGTGTAATAGCAATCAAAAATAAACTATACTTTTCATCTTCCAACTTCTGTGATGACAAAAGAAACGAGACTTTCAACATACAGCCTGTTTCCCGAGGTCCTTTCTCTGGATCTTATTGCCGCTGATAATGAAGACAACTTGATAAAAGCCATGGTAGACAGTCAGTTCTTACATATGCCATCTTTGTCACACTGTGTAACTCTGTTCAATGGCTTGGTAATAGTAGGAATATTAAACATAGTCTGATAAGAAATTGATTTCTGATACCTTATTGTAGCCATTTTGTATATTACCTTTCTCCTGACAAGTGATCAATCAAGGGAGACACTGATCACTTTTTTTTAAATTGTTATTATTAATAGAATCAAGCTGTTATTATTAATAGCAGATAAATATTCACACAATACATTCAATTATGCACCCACTTAGTTCAGTCTCGCATACACACATACACACAATCATTCATATTTACCTGGCTGAAGCAACAGCAGGGAGGCCAACCCCAGCTGTTGGCTCAGCGGCAGAGGATTGTACTGATGCACCAATGGCTTCTGGTAGGCGGTCAGAAAGTCCCTCAGGGTCCTCTTGTTTCTTCAGGCACATATATATAAGCCTGAAGTCTTTGCATATATCAGCCACCATCTTCTTGGATGCAGTCTGAGTTATACAACCTGCTGTTGAAGGTGATTTTACCCTGGTGGCCTTGGACAGATTCAGCAACTCTTGGCATCTGAGTGTACCAGTTCTTGCAGATTTCATAAGACCGGTGAGCTTATAAATTCTTGGGGGATTTTCGCATACTATCTCTCAGCACATACTTCTCTCTTCACCTGCTGTTTTCTGGTGACTATTTCTGCATCCACACACATAGGTAACTATAGAAACCATTCACACGAACTCACCCAGAAGGTTCTGGTTTACCCAAGGTAAAGCAGATTGTTTTCCTCTATCAAACATCTTCCAGAGAGGAAGGAAATGATGTTTTTAAGCCCTAGGCTGATGAACTTGTCCAGAACATGGGATATCTACTTCCAACCTGGAGGTCTAAATCTGTCCACCTTTAGCTGTTTACCAAGGTGCTTTATGGCAAGAGGTGGACAGGTGGAGAAGAAGGGGAAAAGCTGTGAAATGTGTTTGAGCTCCAGTCTTACAGCCCAGACTACTGTGTATTGACATAGAAAAGTCATTAGATAAAAAGCATGTAAGTTTTATAATTGCCCAGCAAGTTCAGACTGAAAAGATATTAAACATGAGTAGGAGACTGGTGCACAAGTATGTAAGAGGATTTAATGATGCTCACTTGATGTTTCTACAGTTTTATTGCTGTTAGCTGGCAAAATGATCTGGTGAATCAACATGTTGCCAAGCATCCCAGCTGTGACCTTTCTTAGCAATTTTTTTGGACTGGTACTAGCTAACCCCTCTCCCTGGTCAAGTTCATTTCTGTCATGAAGGATGTGCACCAGATCATGAAAGAAGCTGAGATCGTTGTGACAGTGAAATGGTCCTTTATATTTAGAAACATGGAAAACTTGTTTGGTATCAGTCTGACTAATTACTTGGAAACATACCGAATGTTCTAAAATCTGTCATGATATAGATGATTTTGTTGTTGTTGCATTTTGCTTAGCAGTATTAGTATGACATGGAAACATAACCAAAATACTACTTCCTCAGTGGTCTGCTTAATGTTCAACTCCTGTTTTGTCTTTATTTTCATAACAACAGTTTCCCTTTTAGTGAGTCCTAGAACAAAAGTGTTAACTATAGGTCCAGAATTTTTTGAAGCCAATGACAGCTTTGCTATTGGCACAATCAAATTAGAAGATCAGGTCATTATTGTGTGGAGAGAGCAGTAACCTAATGAATAGAAGTGTCTATCTCCATATGGCATAGCACACGGAGACTGGAAAATCAAAGTTGTGAACTATCAGCATAGCTAAAGGGATAATTATTTTAATTAGAGAGTAGCAACCATTTACTGCAATTACTATGCAAAAATACTGTGAAACAGAGAAATTCTGGATGTACCCCAAGAATAACATCTACACTCGTGGAAGATCACCCAGGAAATATAGCTTTTGATTCAGACTTCTAACACATATATTAAATATTTGACCTTTATTAAATGAAATGACATGACTTACACATATAATCAGTTCACCCCTTACAGGGGCCCTTGATTACTTTCCTTGGCAGAATCCTTATCATTCAATGTTACTTTATGCTGCATTGTTTCTGTCCCAATACCTTCACTCATACCTACTGGACTGAGCAGATTAGAATGAAAATACCTTATCTGATTTAAACTAATTAGGCTGGGTGTCATTTTAGCCAAGGCAAGATAGAAATTATACTAGGTCAAGATAGCTGGCAAAGGCAAAGTATAAACTTATTGATACTTATATGACATTTCATTTTATTGCGTAACTGGAGAAAAAAATCCTCTCCTTTTGAAGAGAGTTAATAAACTAGAGGAAGGTAGAAAACCTACTAATACAAGAGAGATGGACCTAAGGACATAATCAAGGATGAAACTTGCAGAACCTCTGTTAACTTATTTTGTGTGGATATTGATAAGAAGGCTATGTATTCCCCGAATAAGAGTGCCAAAATACAGGATGCAGCAGAACTGAAATAAACACTATAAACTTACATAAATCAATACTAAAGTTGAATTTGAAAGACTTCCAAATATGTTAAGATAGAAAAACACAGTCAAAACAACATAAACTCTGCTGCGTAACAATGTAATAACCCCATGAAATAACCGGGAATGATGGAAGTTAATGTTTGAAATCCCAGACTCAGTTGACCTAATTTTTTTAATTCTGTTTTTTTCTTCTTTTTTCAAACAAAGTATTTTAGCAAAGTAGAACCTTGAAACTCAGAAATTAATCTTATGTTCCACCGCATAATTGGTATTGTTTATTTGGGCTTCAGCCCTAATGACAGATATGTGTACTTTTAGATTTTTTATCAAACCCAGACATTCTTACATTTGTCCTGGGGATTTGTGTTTAAAGATAAAGGTTTATTAAAATAAAACCAAAGGAAGAAATGTTGACAAGAGGAATAGCTAAAAAAACCCTAGATATTAATAAGATTCAGTCATTGTTCAAGTCTAGATGCTTAAAATATTAAAATTCATTTGTTTCTTTTTGCAATGCTAAAACTAGGCAAGAGTTTCAATTTTCTTTTGAGTCAATAGTGTCTCACTGTACCCTCTTAATACAAACATAAAGATAAGAACTGCACAATAACTGAGTTTTAATTTAAATCAGTTACACTAGGATTTTGCTGTTTAAATTAAAACCTAATTTGAAGGAGTGTTTTTCTCCTTCTAAAGAAAAATGTAATTTAATAAGTTTTTGCATTTAGGACTCCAGTTTATTCTGAATAGAGGGTGGAGTCATTTAATCAAACCACTGCTTCTGCTGAAGCTCCACCCACTGGTGAAAACTGAGTAATTGGCCTTCTTATTCAGCATCAGCTAAGTGCCCCTCTCCCCACAGTGCAGAAACTCCCAGCCTTCTTCATCATTCTCCAAATGAAGCCAGTCTCTTGAAAACAGATCCATCTTTCATAATTGATTCAGCTTTCTCCATATATTCTCCAATACAAGTCCTTTCACAACGAAAATCTCTGCCACAGACACAAGCTTCACTTGTCGAATTCGTTCTGCACAATTACAGAACATCACGAAACTGTTACAGGACAGGACATATTGATGAAAGCACTGGCATTCTTGTGCACAAAGCACACATCACAAAATACTTAACACAGGTATTCTGG
The DNA here is from genome assembly GCF_003343035.1 of Apteryx rowi. NCBI lineage: Eukaryota > Metazoa > Chordata > Aves > Apterygiformes > Apterygidae > Apteryx > Apteryx rowi. Next base: position 19,287 of record NW_020449575.1, on the reverse strand, counting down.
TAAGATTTACAAGGGCCTACTTAATAATAGTAAAGGACTATTTTCAAATAATACATTAAGTCTAGTAATTACACAGTCAAGTATATTTAGACTGATCTGTGCTTCAGCTCCAAATAATGGTTGTCCTTCTGACAACAGAAAGTGATTCATTCTATTTAGAAGGAAGACTTTAATTTCTCTTAGCAAAGGTACCTCAGAATTATCATTTTTTTCCCAGTAATATATGAATCATGCATTCTGCTTTTACTTGAAAAACAATTCTCATTCTAACATAAATAGTTGCATTAAGCATTTGGTTTGTCATTTATTTCCATAAACGAACATCAGAACTTTCCTACCTGAGAAGACARCAAAATCTGGTGTCTTGGAAACTCTCTTGAGTATACTAACTGATAAGAAGTTGAACTCCACCCATTCATCAAAACTCACCCAACCTGGAGTTTTCAGTCTTCATCAGAGGCTCTCTGGGATAACCCTAAGGAAATGTTATAGCATAAAAAGATTGATTTCACTAGTGAGTTTCCACATATTCCTCAGACGTAAAGGAATCCATAGCTCCTAGTAGAAGAACCTTTGGAGGCTGATATATATTAAAAAAAAAAAAAATCTGCCAAAGGTTAACAAAAAGTCTATTCATACCCAGCAGATAGCAACATCAATAGCAAGACCATAAAGCACAGAATACTTAATGGGATCCAGAATTCCTTCAGTTTTCTTGAAAACCTTTTACTAGACACCCACTATAGAAGAAGCTACAACTCTGGAGGCTGAATGGGGGAAGCATTGTAATGTGAATAATTAACAAAACTTATTATTTTAAATATGCACTTCTTGTCACTTCTTTTAGTGTAAATGCTGAAGGAAGAGTACAGATAGGCATCTTGTGATACACAATAGCCAAAATGACTAGTAGTACAAGCGTGTGCAGAAACATCAAAGCTTTATTGTGAGCTCTCCAAAGAATTCAGAATACATCAGAGGAGAGGGAAATATGGAAGAAGATCTGTGTCTCTAAGTACTGTTCCATACTGGTTTTGTGATGGTGTCTAGGGCATGCTAGGAAGTAGATTTTCAGAAGAGAAGCCTCTACTTCTGATGGGTAATGAGGTTTGCATACTGTCCCATGCAGTTGAACAGGACAATATTTCCTTACATTTGTGTAAATAATGTCCCCCTCTTGTGTCTAAGTATCACCATAGTTTCTTTTGCTCTTTCAGAATCAGTGGGCTGAAATAGAGATTTATGTACACAAGGAAGAAGACTGAAAAATGCTTTATTTATAACAGTAGTAATAAAAAGGCAAAGTTGGTACACCTGTGAAAACTCAATGCAATGTAAGCTTTATGACTGGGCTATTATTAAAAACTATTTTTAAAAAATCTTTAAAGAAAATATTTGTAAAGGTATTTAAAGCTGATTCTGTCTCCTGTTAGTCTGTTCAGCTTCTTGTTATTTTGAGGAGGCACTCTGCAAAGTTTAGCCTTTCTTAGAGTCCTTAAAAATCTCTTGCACAGGAAAAACATATGGAAATAGCCCACAGGAAGCACATATCAGATAAACACAGGAAGTAATTATTCAGCAGGAAAGTTTGGAGGAAATGAGTTGTTTTTCTGTCAGTTCTGGTGTTCTGYGGGTTGCAGGACATCAGCAGTAATGAAGGAAATAGATTTGCAATTGCAGGGCAGCTATTGTTTATACAGTGTTGACACCAAATGTCACTCTCCTAGAATTTACCTTGTAAAAATAATTTAATATTGTACTAAAGTCAAGCAGTCTTTCTTTTTTTCTAACAATATCACAGCAGTTAAACTTAACATCTGCTCTGCACTAGGGAGGCATATGAAGAAAATTATTCACCTGGAAAAGTAGTAAAATTGAAGCAAAATATATTAAATAACTTCTAAGTATTTCTTAACAATGCTTTGTTTCTTGCCTTGAAGATGACAAACTTCTGTTTTAGAAAATAACCCAGTAGTAGAGGATCAGCATAAATCCCACCTCACAAAATATGAGATTTTTAATTGTTGCTTTACTTCTTCATCAAAATGAAAAAAAAAMCCCTCCTGAAATAAGACTTCTCTTGAAAGCTTTAAGGGGCTCTAATTCCTGAATAAAGTTGTTATGCATTAAGCAAAGATATGTACCCACATTTCCTTCATCTCAGTCAATTCTATAGAACATTAAGTTCTAATTAATCATGTGTTTGCTCTTCTTTTGAAAACTTCCCTGTGAAGATTTTAACTGAAATAAATATTCTTCTGTACAAAAATCTTCAGGTTTAACAAATCAGCATTTTCATTGTGAAAACGTGTCATGGGGAAAACATCTCTAGCCTGTTCCTAGTTTCCCCCCAAGTGGAGAAAGGTGATTATAAGGAAAACAAATACAGCTGTGAAAGGTGTTCTGTTCTGTGCAGGTGACAAGGTAGCCAGTGTTGTCCCTTGACAATACATTTGTTTCAATAGCAAGATGCATGGAAAAAAGGGCAGGACAAGGAGCAGGAGAAACATCCAGAAGCAGCAACTTTAAGCATCATATTCCCCTTCTGATATGCACAAATATTTGCCCAGGAAAGTAGGATTGCAGCAATTGTTCCACTTCTCTCCCTGGCCCTCATGCTGAGGATTACAGAAATTATCAGCCACCCCACTGAAGACAGAACTGAGCCCGCTATTCCTGAGTAGCTGTCAGGTGCTACCACAGAAGACAGAAACAGTGAAATCCCATGTTGCTTCTCAGATTTGAGCCTGTTTGAGCTGTCATCAGACCTGTGGGACTCTGTTTGTTAATTGTTTACTATGGTCTTAATTTTGCCTGCTATCCTTCCCTCCTTTCAGTTGATTCAGTCAATGATTTGGGTAACAGTTATATTAAACTGGCTGAATACATTCCTAAGAAAATTTCAGTTCAAGCTATTTGGAATATTTTTCTCTGTGGATTTTAATGTCTTATTTTAGCCACTCATAAATGTAATACTGTATTATAAGCATCTCATTTGGAAATGTAATAGACTGTTTCGTTAGCAAAATATCCCAATGAACATTTCAACAACTTTAAATGTCTCTTCACATTTCTTCACAGTTGATAACTCAGTCAGATGACTCATTTCCACAAAAAGTTCTAGTTTTAACAAAGCAGTATTTTTGCTGCTGCAAAATTGAAGCAGCAGTGCAAAAATATTTAGCAAAAAATTATTGACCAGTTCTGATTCATTTTATTTATGAAAACTGAAGTACATTCTTCAGGTAGTATTATATTCTATTAGCAAAACAAACAGAAAGATTTCCTGTTACTCACTTTGATTGCTTCTTAGTGTCACAACAGCTTACCTTTGAGGCAAAAATTATAGCTGCTTCTAGCATTGCGTATACATACTCATTTCTTATCCAAACAACTGGTAGCTTCTCATATGCCAATATACCATTTTTTGTAGAAAATATTTTCTGTTATTACAGTCATAGATATGTTTGAATGTTTCAAACTGACTTTGAGAAAAACTAAGTCAGACAGTGCAACCTTGCTATTCTTACTTGCAAAATTGACTATGGGAGCTCATTCAAAATCCAGTGAGTGAACTGGAAAAACTCCAATTGGTATCAGAAGATTGGCCTGAATATTTCCAGTAGAAGGACTGATGCAACAATTGTTCCATCAAGCATCATGAAGAGGTGCTAACCAGAAATTCATTCTTGTTTCCTTTTTCCTCCATGACTTCCCAAGTGAGCTGGTTCCCAGACCACTCTCTCTAAATCCACATCTCATAAGCACGATCACCTTCTGAATACAGCTCAGCAAAATGGCATTCTGAACACAAAGGGACATATGGGGCYGTTTGTCCAAGACTGTGAGAAATCATGGCACAGTTATTAGAAGAATGTGAAGAATGAGTTATTAGATTTTGTAGAAGAAGAAATCATTTGATAGTCTTCAAGCAATTTACTTTTGTCATTTTATTTAGTTCATAGACAGAAAWATCTAAATGGGTTTGAAAGAACAACACTGTTTGAAGGAAGCATTGGAAAGACAGTAACAATGCATCTCACTGGCATAATAGTTGCAGCTGCAGGATTTTTCTAACACAGTGAGATTCACTTTCAAAATACAACATCCTTTCAACCGCTTGTCCACCTTAAGGTACAAAAAATAGTATGCTTTTCACAGCCTAAAAAACTGTTTCCAACAGTTTTATATGATGTTCATTACTCTACAATTGTATAATTAATATCAATATTAAGAGAACAATATACACTAATTTCTTTTTCTTTTCTTTTTTACAGCCTTAGGTTTGGTTGCTTTGTGGAGTACATGTCCACCYCTGAACAGCTGTTAGTCACACCAAAGCTTTTGATTATCTGATTCCAGAGCTTTTTCTCTAGCTTCTTTTAAAGGTTCTGCAGACTTCTTGCCTCTGGGTCCTCAGTGCTTTTTTGTGACTTTCAGAAAGTTTACTTTAAGAAGATCTGTTTGCTCTTCTTGACAATTAAAATAATAGTTTGTTAGGTAAGAGGGCTGAATTAGCAAACGCAAATTTGTTTTTAAACTACTAAGGGAAAGTGACTGAAAACAAACAGTGTGACCCAAAATTACCTTTTTTTCTTCAGCATCTGATTTTCTCTCAATTGGATTTTCTTGTAATAAACAATGTGATTTAATCAGTTCTTTGATTTGTGCTGTGATCCCTTGAAAAATTAATTATATTTGTAATCATGTGCTGAGAAATGTCTGTAAGAGACAACATTTTCAGGGGAAAACCATTTGTTACACTTCTTTTTGTTCAAAATTTAGGGCATAAAGTCCCCTGGTGCAGCTTCTCTTCAGGAAGCAGTTTCCATTTATAGCGTTTATTGAAGTGGGTATCACCACCRGTGTTATAGATGAGGAAGATATGTGCATCAAATAAGAAGTAACCTGGACATTTGACTCAAAATTTCAAACAAGAAAAAATGATTTTTCAGTGACAGCTGTTATCAGAATCAGGATCTGGGTCTACACAGGCTCCCTGAAAAGCCTGGAATACATGGCTTTTTTAGCCCTTCCCAATGCAGTAGAACTACTTGCTAAAAGTTTTGGGTGTCCCTGAAAGCAGTCACTCCCAACTCCCTAGAACATTTTTCAGGGTTTGAGTACTGACAAGGAGTGGTAGGAAGAAAATACATGAGAAGAGCTGCATAAGAAGATCAGCAGTACCTCTGCTGTAAGCTATAAATGATTGACACAGTCCAAAAATGATTGAGACCTGTCATTATGGCTTAATCCCTCTCCTGGAACTCAGCTAATTTATGGCTATCATTTTTGTGCTCATAGGGAAGGCTAGGCAAGAACAGTGTTGATTCAAGTTTAAGCAAATCTGAGGATCTCTGAGAAGAGCAACATCAGACTGGGCTGTTGAGAAGAGTCACTGAMCTGAAGGCAAATTTAACTCTCTTTATCTCATCTTTCTTCTCTCAGTATTGTGCTCCTTTTTCGTAATTCATTGAGCTAGTTGTGAAGTGATATAGATATAAAACGTTATAAATGTCAGGGTGAATAAATGGATCAATGAGTTCAAACTACTTTTCTGGTCTTCAGTCAGAACTGTCTTAAAGTGCAGACTGATGTCTCTCCAAGTTTGCAAGGCACCCCATAGTCATCCCTATTTCTTTGCCACTCCAGACTGAGTTTACCTGGAGTTGTTGTGCAGGCAGGCTGGACAAGTGCATGCAATGCTCAGGCTCCATTCTTCTTCCAGGTAGACTATAACAGCAGACCTGWACACTTCCACCTCCCCTGAAGAGTGAAATGCACCCATGCTTTTGGCAGCTACTCCAAATAGAAACACACCTCTGAAGGGTAGCCCATATTTATTATTCTTAGGAGTTGAAGGACTGCCCACATGTTATTTTGTTGTGTGGATTCCACTTCATGGCTTAGGTTTTTATTTTGTTATTAATAACTTTAAAATGAACTAAAATTCACGATAATGCTTATTTTCAGAGAACTTTGCAAGCAGAACCACCATAGTACTGACTCTGGTATTTAGGTAACTCTGTTTTATTACTTCGGACTGTCATGTTTGACAGAGGAGGAAATAGCTTCATGTAAGGAAATTAACAAACCCATTTCTATACATGAAGAGATGAATAATATTTTTTTTATGTAGTCAAGAAGAACCAAACTCTCATGGAAAATGTTTTGTTATTCTGATGATTTAAATGACTGCTGGAGTGAAAATGCAAACTTCTTTTCATATTTTTGTAAGCTTACGTTGTTGCCAAACCACTTAGGCTGTTATTCGATTACCATCACAATTACAGTTTGAATATCATCGTATTAAAAAAAATCTATGAACAGAGTAGACTGTGATCTGTGCAGTGGCACTAGAGCAAGGTATAGGCAGGAAGAGGATGCATTCTTTCATGTAGTTCATTGACAATATGAAAATGTCAAATCTTCCATTTCTAGCAAAAACGAGATGCCATTTCATCCCTAGAAACACTAGATGCCCTCTTTCCTCCACCTCTAAAACAGAGGGAGGACCAAAGAAAAAAATGACTTGATAAAACCAAATGATTATGGGGGACAATGCATGTAGAAAAGCACAACTAAAGAATAAAAAATGCAAAACCAGGGAATCAAAGGGGTTCCCTACTCCTCGAATAGGGCACAATGAATAAGGAGCACTCCACCAGTGACACCCAAGATTCCTTGAAGGTGAAGATGGGTGCCGGACAGCCGCCCTCTTCCTGGAGGTGTGGTAGGACCAGGGACCTGAAAGCATTCCCACAGTCATCAGAATTCCCCTGCCAACCTTCCAAATTTCTCTCCAGCTTTCCCCAGAGATACTTCTTGCCTATCAATACTGTGTCACTAATATCCACAGATAGAGTTTTCTTCCAGCTCAGGGAATACTCAGTCCCTGTGTGCCAAGCACCACTGTTGGTCTCACACATACGTGGGCACCTCTTAATCAAATTTATTCCTGCTTGAACTGTCTCTTCTACTGACCAGTACGGGAGACAGGAATACTGGGTGAAGTGGACCTTTAATCTGACCTAATGCAGCCGTCTGTATATTCATACAAGTGAATGTGATCTACCACTGAGAGATGAGATTTCTTGTACACAACTGTAAGAGCTCTTGGCATATTGAGTTTACATGCCTGTTACTGCTGTTAATCAATCTTATTCTTTCTTGACACATTAGCTTGCAATGTTCTGCTTAGGTACCCAGAAAGATCAATGTCTATAAAATATAACCAGATCTTTTTCATGCATTTTAATTTTTCATGTCCCTTGTTTTCTAATTTGATTAAAACAGTGTGTTTGCCCATTTACATTCCCATTAATCAACAGAATTGCTTCACAGGGTAATACGTTAGCCAATGTGAGTAAAGATCCATATTCCTGCACACTAAACATTTGATTTACTTGCCATAATAATATTGTATAATTATTTTCTCTATAAGGTCAGAAAGTATCATACTACCTAGTTTCCTACAAAATATTCAGCAAGAAAGATTTTAATTAGACCAGAGAAATGAAAAATTATTGATCTTATCTACCTATATACAACCTTCATTTATCAACAAGACTAGGCAAGTTGAAAAGGTTTCAATGGATGCCAGCATTTTCTAATGACTGAATTTATCGCCAGATCCTGAGGCCTCACAATTTACAAGCACATCCTGTGAGTCCTGAGGCTGTCAAAATCAAATAGTTCATGCCAAGAGCATGTTCCAGTTGCTAGTGTGATCAGGTTTTGTCAAGGGCATATACACACGAAAGTATAATCCGTTATTTGGCAGGGGTGAGGGCATGTCCTCTATTCTCTGTCACTTTTGGTTTTGTCTAATTCATATTTATTTTTAGAATACCACTGAGTGTAAGGTCTACCACAACTCTGAAGGAATACCCCACACATTAAATGGTCAGCTTTCCTGTTTTGTTTCTTTCTTTGTTTTTAATTGGGCATGTGCAACTGAAGTAGAGCCAGTGAATCAGATTAGGCATGCAACAGAGTAACTGTCAAGATTTGTTCAAATCAAGAATAATCCTGGTGATTCACTCAGTAAAACTTTGATTCATTTTAGCAGTGGCAGGATTAAGCCTCCAGTGTTACAGACTGTAGTGGAAGTAAGGAGAATTTGTCAAATCTGAGGTAATTATTACACAAACATGATGGAGTATTGAAGAACGAAGATGCACATTTCTCACGAGCAGTAAAAGAGATGGGTAAGTACTTTTTAATCTGAAGGATGATGACTACCAGCTACCAGGAAACTTTCAAGGAATCCTTTTGAAAACCAGGTAGGAGGTCTTCTGTGAAATCAAATGTATGATTTGGCTCAGTAGGCAGGAAAAACTGTCTTTCCATATTAAGTTTTAAAAATGGCCTGGAACCGATAYCCCTTTCCCAGAAATTCCAGGAAATGTGTTCATTTAGACCCAAATGCAAACCAGAGCTCTATATTAGTTACGCAGTCTGAATATTTGAATAATTGATTTTGTCTTGCTTGCAAGCTTCTTGGGATATTGTGGTTACATAATTGGTRGTCTCTTGGTTGCTACTTTTCTGAATGCTATGGTTGTTGTGCTGGTGCCTGTGTTTGAGTTCTTGGTATAGTGATGATGATTAATGTGGCTTGTGCTCTAGCATCTGGGAACTGAGAACTTCTAACTCTCTTTCTGTCCTGCCACAGTTAATAATAGTAATAATGACTTACTTAGTAAGTATGTGAAGATGACGACAGAGTAAAGCATATGTTGACATTAAATAACTGGATTTTACTAAACAGTGCTGATGAAGACCTCAGTTTCTTAGCTCTTTGTGATATCTGCTTAAACACAGCTAGTTCTGATGCAAAACAATTAGTTCTAGTTAATAAGCAATGTCTTTGGAGCTCATAAGGCACAGAGYACAAGTTACCTCAATGAAGAATTTCTAAGATCAAATGCAATTTTTACTAATGACAGGAAAGATGCAGAGCCCAAGACAATGTGACCTGCTGGACCTGAACTGACTGTGTAAAACAGAGCAAAGAAGCAGGGGAAGTCCTGGAGGCCTGGTCAAGGAAGTGAGTGAAAACAAACTGGACATACAGAAGTAAACGGACCTGATGGGATGCAACTGTGAGTGCTGAGGGAGCTGGCCAATGCCATTGCAAGGCCACTCTTGATTACCTTTGAAAGGTCACAGTGATTGGGGAAGGTTGCTGAAGACTTAAAGAAAGCAAATGCCACTCCTATCTTCAAGAAGGGCAAGAAGGAGGATCCGGAGAACTACAAGCTGGTCAGCTGCACCTTGACCTCTGGGAAGGTGATGGAGAAAACAATCCTGAAAAATATTTCCAAACACATGAAGGACAAGTCTTTGTTGCTACTTATAGTTCCAATAATAAACATGGGACGGGGGGGAAAGGAAAGCAGATGGTGATCTGGTGTAGAAAAATTGTCAAAAGAATATAAATGTAGTTAGATAAGCACACAAGTTCTGCCAGAATAAGTTACTCAACTAGCAGAATTGGCTCAAGATTTGATATAAAAAATAAGTTTCTTCTAAACATACACAGTCAACACTACAGATCTTCATTGGTATTGTTCTGTCAGTCTTTGTAGTTTTGTGAAAAATCTGAATGCACACAGACTCATAAACTGGAAAGTATTCATCATCCCAGTACCACTGTCAAGTGGTCAAGTGAAGTGAAGTGTCAAGTGAAGACCTGATRATGTTTTGGACCTAGGCTGGAGAAATTGAGGGAAACAAGAAGGAAAGAAATTTGAAGAATAAGCCGAGTGAATGAAAAGGAAATGACAGACAAAGTGCTCCCTAAAAAGCCAGTCTCTGGGAAGAACCATTTTAAATATGAACTTAAGGTGAAGATTCCAAAGACTCACAAACTTCTGGTTATTTGTGTGTATGGGCAAGCAAAATCTGGAGAACTGGATCGAATAGACAGCATAAAAAACATGTGTTGGGAAAAGTGCTGGAAGGGACACTACGCAAATCGTTAACTCTTAACTGTTCAAACTGCAAGATGAGAGGAGTCTTTGGCTGCATTTCCCATGGTAGTCAGACACCAGAGAAATGGAGCCTAAATAAAATAAATTATTAACTTACTTGTTGCCCAAGGCTTGTTTCTATTATTGTTGGTTTTGTGTTTCCACTATTTTAACTGCAGTTACTGGGGGAAAAAAATATTTTTCTCTACAGCTTTATTGTGCCCATTGGTAATCTATTTTGACAGTAAATCAAAGATTATAGATGCAGAACGAGAAGGTAGAAATCCAGAATTTCTTTTACTCTGAGGCCTCTATTTCACTGTCGTATGTGAAATAAAATATCTCCATTTCAGCATTTTTTCTCAAAATTTGTGTGAGAAACCAAGCAACAACTTCAACATTATTTTTGCATATCATGGACATTAATTCAAATAATACCAATAGGATACAGGACAGATTATTTTCTGTCATGGATGAGGAATGAGTAGGATAGGTAAAAGAAAATGAATATGGCCAAATTAATTCCTCCCATAAGGAACATTGACAGAGTAACAATAAAGACTGACTGCTCTTTCTTCATTTTACATTACAGGCCAGCTTAATAAAAGTATTTAAACCTCACTTGATGAGTGCATAGAATGTTCAAAGAAAGAATTTAAAATATTATTTTAAAAATCACTGTCTTCTACTCACAAATAAAAAAGTGTACAACTTACTTTCTCCAAAGAATGCAGAAAATCCTCATAATAACAAGCATCACCTACTCTTGCTCTTTTTAAGCTACCTTTGCCAGCCCAGCTTAAGAACAGCTGGTGGTGGAGTAGTGCTAAACCAGACAATGTAATTTTTTTCAATTTATAACCATTTGAAATGGACATCCCCAACAGTCAATATTTTAAGTATACATTCATCTAAAAATCTTTAGTTAAAATACACTTACTTTATGCACTTCATCAAGGCAAGGAAATAATATAAAGTGCCAGGGGACCAGCAGGTATGGGAAATGTCAAATTTCCATCAAGCATCTGCTTTCTGTTGCTACTGAGCTTAATTTATATGCCATGAGTTTTTACACTTGAAAATGTTGGCATGAGATCTCACAGGTAAAAATAAAGCAAGATTAATGCTTCCTTGTTTTCTAGTGTGTAGTAAAGCATGAACTGCAGACTTCATTTCAAATGAACAGTAGATTGAGAATTGCAATTAGTTATGTGTTGTGTGTAGGTGGTTAAAATACCTTTAAGAGAACTGACGTGTAAATGAAGCTATGTGCTATTCTGTTAACCTGTGCTTTAATTCATTTCATTAGTGTGCTATTTCAATATCCCTATAGAACTAGGTGATTTAAAAACTCACCATCATCTCCCAACGTATGCAAAATTTCCATTTACATAAGTGGTTTGGTTGTTTTGCCTTCATGATCCAGTTGTGCCCAAGATTCAGGCAGTATCTATTGTACTTTTCTGTAAATCATCAGCATTGTTTTTGTGCAATGCATGGGAGAATTTAAGTCCTCTGACTTTCAGAGTTGGTTTCAATTCACAGACTAAGACACCTACATTTTGATGTCTGCATACGGGTGTTTACATAAATCTACGTTCCCACTGTTGTCAATAAAGATCTAGAGATTAAATCAGTTACCAAAATACAGATCAAATGCAAGCTGAGATGCCACTAGGCATCCTCCTAGCCTCTCTCTGCCAGTCCCAAAAAGTGAGGAAGATCTTCCTCAAGTCCTGAATCATACCTGCCAGGCCTTTGACAGTGACTGCAATACTCTAGGGAGTTTGAACTGTTTAAGCAAATGATTGAGACTAATAAATACAGTTAGTGGCATGTGGAGAGCTATTCAGCTGGACATGGGAGGTCTCTGCCTTAGGGTGATCTAAATAGCCCTTACAGCCGAGTAGGTGTGTTGCCTGATTATAATGAGAGCTTATATACCTTGTTTGCATACAGATACCTGAATTTCGATGTCTCTAAACCTCACACTGAATTTCACTCTTTTGTTAAGCTTCCAGAAAGGCTTCATTTTAGTTCTGACTTGACTTAAAGTAGGCTGAAGAGCTGTATTACAAGATATAGTAGCATGCACCATCTTGGCTGCAACTGATGTAGGCACGTTTCACTCTTTTAGCCTCTCTTCTTCCTTTTCTTTTAGTAATTCTGTGTTTGATTATTACTGTTACTGAAGTATGTGAGACTGCACCAATACAACTGAGAAAGGATCTGGGCTCTAATTACCAGGTTTCTGAAGAGCATCCACTATCTCCTAGTAGTCGCAGTATGACATACAAAGTACCTGGTAGCTTTGAAAATACATCTCTTATTAACTTCTTAAAATATCATACAAAATCAACAAAGAAAATAACATGAAGATCTAACTGGGATTCTCCACTCAGGGTGGCTTGCACTGCTGTGCAAACATGCTTCTGTACATACCGTCTTTCATTACAGCTTGAATTCTTTGACCTGAATGTGATTCATTGCAACTCACAGGGACTTATTTCTTCCTGTTGGGCATGAAAGGGGACTGGATTACTAAAACAGATAGAGAACTCTGTTCTCTAGGCTTTTAATATAAGGTGAGAAGACACCTGACCTTTAGATAAYATGGCAGATCATGTTATATACCGTGTTTCATGTACGGGATTGCAGGAGGATTTACTGAATGCAGGAGAATGTCTGGAGTTGCCAATTGATTAATATGGCAAATCTAGTTGCTAGAAGAGCATAACAAATAGACATAGAAGACTGCTGTGTGGTTATTCCAATAGTCCTAGAGACCAAATAACTCCATATATATAACGTAAAGCCTCTTCCCTTCCCCATCTGAAGAAAACGTTAAACAAAGCAAAAAGATTTAACAAATATCTTGAGAGAGGAAAAAAAAATCTAAAAGTGCTCCTTTTTGTTTCTTTACGCCTGATAAATACCAGATCAGATTTTCATATGATCTTTGTTTACCCGTGATTAACACCTCTGGTTGAAAACAAAAGCTCTTCTCACTTTATTTTAATCTCTGCACTTACTTGGACTCCAAGCAATTTGTTTGTGTCTATATTTGAATAAGGAAAGGTAATCCTTATTGTCCAGGACTGTCATTTACAAATGATTGCCCATTACTCATACAAAAGACGTTATTTATAACTTGGCCAGGATACTGAGGATTACAACCTGTTTATTTTAGGCTTCCTGAATTGCCCTTAGGTTGATGAGCTGATAATTATATGTTTCTTTCTTCAACTGATGGCTCAAGTGATAGACGTAATATTAGTTATTTGCTTTAACAATTAGAAAATTGTTCAATTTGTGCTGTAATTGACTAAATTACACCTGCAGAGGTCTAAAGAATTTTCATTATCACCTGTGTAAAAGCAGCACATGTCCTATTAACTATATCTGTGTTTTTTCTACTTTAACCCCATCGCTATCAGCTTTATGACTATCACTRCAATGAAATGACAATCATTTCCAAGCATTAAGCACATTTCATATTTGAATGTATGTCTGCAAAAAACCACTTAGTCAGTCGTGCTTTATCTTATTTTGAGCTATTCTCCTTACAGAGTCACAACCCCAAAAAGTCCACAAGAATAATTCAGTACCTAGAGTGAAACCCTGGAAGTAGCAGCAAAACAAAAGTATTTGAAAAAGAAAAAATGTGCAACATCATTTCTCTAAACAAATATGTAGAACTTCATTTTTAGAAGACAGGCATAACATCAAGTCCATTGTACCTTGAAAAATTACACCTCTTAAAGTTACATTACCACAATATATATTTAATACCTATTTCTGTCAGCTGATGATAATATAAACTCAATATTCTCCAGCTTTATGGGAGAAAAGGATCACTAAATTATTTTCAATTTAAAATATGTTTTTGTGTGTGTTGCAGCTAAAACTGTACAAGGAAAAAATATTCAGATAAACTAATAATTTTGTTTCCATTTAATGTTTTCAACCAAACTCTTGTTCTCATAATACTCCGGTCTCAGAAGCAAGCAAATATAATTACTGTAGCAAACTTCACAGTTCTGTGATTATCAGGTAACCTAGTAGCTTCCTCTGGTCAGGATCTACCTGGCAATTCACAGAGAGTTGTGCATGGCCCCTGCTGGGAGTCCCTAAAGGTGTCTGAAAGATAACAATCAGTTAGCCGAAAATATCAGAGATCCAGCAGCCTACACATCTTGATGTTACCAGCTTCATTTTCTGATGTTCCCATTGTATACTCTGTCTTTCCCTGCTTCTATGTGCGAGTGGGCCTTTTTAGGTTTACTGACTGAAAAGAGCGGACTGAAATAGTCAGCAATAAGTAGAGGAATATAAAAGGTCAGCCCTCTCTGCTGCCTTTTTGGAGTCATTTCTAGAAAAAAAGGAACATATTGCTTCTCTTCTTCCTGTCTCACGGTGAATTAAAATTATATTTTGTTTTTTGCTAGGCTGAAATCTGCAGGTCTCTCAAACATACATTTTCAGCAGCTGTGGGCAGCTTTTTCTTTAGCTCCCACAGTGTTTAACTGACTACTTTCTTTTCTGGTATAGTGCCACTGATTTTAGTAGGAATTCTTTTTGAGGACCTGGAGACTAATTGTTAAAATACGGTAACCATGACTTGAAATTCATTGAAATACAAGATAAAAGAAAACTATATCTGCAAGTTATATTTAAACTTACAGAAAAGCGAGCATCAGGAAAAAGTCTGGTAGTGGATTTACCTTTTAGAAAGTAAGGAAAATGGTTTAAAACTAGTAGAAACAGTGTATTTGTTGGTACTATTTTCTATATGACGAAATGCATCTTTCACTTATGTCCTAATCTTGGATCTAATGTTACACTGTAGTTTGTATTTGCATGTGCTAAAAGATGCTGAACACTACATCTCCTTCACAAATGCTCTTTTCTGGAATGATCTTTCGGCTTCCAGGCCTGACTGCAAACTTTATGTATTGCGGCAATGACTGTGACTTAACATAGAGGTGTACTGTTCAGAAGATTTTCAGGAAAGCAAGTCATTCCAAAGATTGCGTTGAGGCAAGTCGATTTTCTTAGTAACTCTGCCACCTGCAGCAGTAGAGAACAAATGTCTCCATGATGGACAGGTCAAACATAGTTTTTCAGAAGCTGCCCACAGCTGTTCTTTCTTTTCCCAGTGAATTAACCACTTCATTGCTGTTCATTCATGCATGTGTCATTGCAGTTTTAAGGAGAATGTGTATTCATTGAATGGAAAATGTAGCTTGAAGGTCTAGTCCTACTGAATCAGCCTCATTATCCTGAACATACTGATATGTCTTTTAGTACTGAAGGAACTACTTACACCTTTCACTATATGTATACGTGAGAACACATAATGTTACTTAGAAAAAAAATCTGAATTTTGAATAATCACTGCTGGCAAGAGCATCATGAAAAGGTAACAATGTTATTTTTTGTAACTAAGCCATATGCCCTCTAAGATTGGATACACAAAGAAGGTTAAAGGAACCACCATCAGTTTGGTGATGAAAATGATTCCTAGAGTAGGAGTTTTTGGGGTTTGGTTTTGTTTTTTTGTAGTGTAGAGAGCAAGAAAAACTGAGAACACATATTAAGGTTATGAGGTAATCTAAAACTAAATATAATCTTCATGCCAGAAAATGTAACCTAATAGGAATTAGCAGCAGAAAGCACTGTCTGTGCTATAAAATACACTACTATGTTTCACTTAGACCAGATGTTCGTTGGGTTTTCATGTATAATTCAAGTTCATTGTAGTCATGCTAATATGAGAAATGATCTATTCCATTATAGAATGWCTGAACACCAGCTAGGAAGGCTAGCTGTACAATTCCAGACATCATATGGAGAATAAAAAATTAAATTAAAATCCTTAAGCAATGAGAAAGGACTAACTCAGACTTCCAACAGTTTTCCAACTGTTACGTTGCTCTGTCCTGGTGATCTTATGTTAATTTGAGGAAATGTGTGTCATAAGTAGAGTCAAGGCAAATTATTAAGATCTTTTTGAAGAATTCATTCAAATGTCTTGAATTCAACCTATTTTATTTGCTACTGGTCTGTGTTAATACATTTTCTCAAACCCATACTTGGAGTTCTCCACTAGCCTAAAGTAGTAGCAGAAATATAAAAATTCACTTCCAAAGTATTTCTGGAAATTTGTAAAGTATTTTTTTATTATTTATATTCATTTGTAATTACTGAAAATGCTTTCCTTTTATTGATAATTCCAAGAGTTATTATTTGGAATTTTACAATATCATAAACACTGCAAGGAAAGAAAGTATTTAGCATTCAGAAATTTCTGATTTTTAATGTATATGGGGAATGTAAAATCTTTTTTATGCAAAAGATTTAGTTGCAAAATATTTGTTTTTATTAAAAAGCAAATCAAAAGCCATAAAATTATTTTTAGTTTATCTGTAGAAGGAAACACTGTGTAAAAGGAACCAGGCTCAGGGATTCTTCGTTTCTAGGTTTGCTATTTACAAGAGGGACCAAGAAGGACTTAACCAAAGCCAAATGCTTTGGTTGCATTTATGAATGCATTTATCCTCCTCATGGAGGATAGAGAAAAGGATAGTAACTTTAGTCTATGGGTTATCAGCCATCCAATTTTCAGAGTCCTTGTCTACCAGGACAAGTGTGCTTGTGGCTCTTCAAAAAATTTCAGAAATAAAATGAAATGCTGGACAACATTCAGGTAGAAGRTTGCCAACGCTCATTCTACAACTTTTCATCATATGCTGCAGTTCATTTGATTAAAAATAATAAAAATGTTTGCTTTTAAGCTCTAGTCTAATATTTCTGATTAATCTAAAATTTCAGAAGAGAGCAGACCTTTCTGCCTCAATGGCATTATTATATACAGTAGAAGTGTCATCTCTATACCATTAACATGATAGTGTTCCTAAGGACCCAATGCCGCATGACTGAAATGACTGAGAAGTCAGCAGAGACTTCAGTGAGAGTAGGAAGAGGTCCAAATAACAGAGTTATTTATAAGCAAACAACCCCAAACAGTATTTCTATTAAGTCAAAGAACATTATAGGAAAAAGATTTCCTGTGGCATTAGCTGATTTACCAAGGTGTTTCTTCAATCCCAGATTGGAGTTACATAGTAAATAATGTGTATTGTTGTCGTGGGGTTGAAAGGGGGGGAGGAGAAGGTTATTGGTTATTRGTTACCAGATTTATTGAAGATGGCCATACAGTGTAGTCATAGCAAGCAAATCTTACTGCACATTTGTTAGTGCCCGAGTCTCGGTTTCTTACCACTCCAATGGTTTCTTGTCAGAGGTTCTCTTAACTCCAGGAGAATAACCTTGAGAGGCGTCCCAGCTCAAGGGAGATTCACCGCCGTGCAGCCCACTGCTGTGCAGAAGAGCTCAAAGGGCTCTGGGCTGCAGCGCTATTTATGGGCACAGAGTTTGACTCATGGTCATACAATATTTGGTGTGGACATACACCTTTTTTGCTGATCTCATGCTGTGTTGGGGAAAATATACCTTTTTGCTGATTTCATGCCGCATTGGGAAAGACATACCTTTTTGCTGATCTCATGCCCATTTCTGGCCTCACCAGTTGCAACCASTATCACCTAGTTCCTCCCGGTCAGCCCTGGGCGCAGTCAGTTATTTGCTGTCAGCTGGGGCCTGAGATAAGGTGTTTGTGTGTGGGGGGGATAGTTGTGCTTCACCACACTTTGGGCCTGAGATGGGGGGGTAGTTGCGCTCTGCCACGCTTTGGGCCTGAAATGTGTGTGTGTGTGTGGGGGGGGTAGTCACGTTCCACCACAATTATCTATCACTGTATTATATGCCTGGAGAGAAAGATCTTTTAAGGTAATTCCTGAAATTTACATTTAAGCAGTGAATTTTTTGCAGCGTACCTCAATGAAAAAATGGCTTGAGTTCAAGCTGTAATTAAAATGTTTCTTTTACCATCTTTAGCATAGCTCACAGTGAATCTGAAGCAACAGCAAGCCTGTTAAACAAGATAAAATATGGTAACTGAGCATATACTTTTTCTGACAAGCAGTTTCCCAGTTTTCATAATCTCCTATAAATAAACCCAGAAATCTGTGCCAAGACTTGTGGATTCTCTAATGGAAYGAAAAACCTTCCAGCAGGAGTAAGCAAGCATGATAAAGCAATTAACGCTATCGCTGTCTTTGTTGACAATTGCCAAGTAAGATATAAAGAACAAATTATTCCAGGTAACTCATTCACAGAAAGATCAAGGATTTTTGTGTTTCCATTTAGCCTAGCTGAATATGATTATCTGCATTTAGAAAAAGGCCATGCAATGGAAGTGAACAACATCTTTCCTAGGCTCTATTTTAGCAACAGCTCAGGAGTGCATTTTTTAGACTGATAAATTTAATTATAAGGGGGACAAATTTAATTATCTTGCAGATGTTACACTTACTGAGAACAAGATAAATAAATGATAGTTTTGCACTTTTGTATGCACAAAACCACAAAAATTTGACTAGCTATTGACAAATCCTGGGTCACACTCAGCCCTATTAAAAAACATTGCTTTTTGGTTCATCTTAGGGGGATTTTATCTACAGTCTTGAAGAACATTTATGGACTAATAAAAATTACATTTATTATAATATATTGCACTCACTTTTCTGAAGTAAATTTGTTTATGCTGATTAATTCTGATTACTCCCTCAGAGGATATGAAACCTGTCCACTTGAGGACTGACCACAGCCAGCTCACTGAAACACAACCTTTACTTATCTTCATGGAGTACAAAGTCCTACTTAACATGATCCTAGTCAAAAATACTTTAACTGGTGTGGCTTAAAATGCAATTGCTTTTACTTTGCTTGGGTGCTTTTTTACTCTAGACATTCACTAGTCCTGAGTGAACACTAAGGCTTTTCAAAAATTCCCCAATGCCAGGCGCAGTGAGAGTAGTTAGCGTAATGTTCACAGAATCGCTGAGGTTGGAAGGGACCTCTGGAGATCATCTAGTCCAACCCCCCTGCTCAAGCAGGGTCACCTAGAGCACATTGCACAGGATTGCATCCAGGCGCGTTTTGAATATCTCCAGAGAAGGAGACTCCACAACCTCTCGGGGCAACCTGTTCCAGTGCTCTGTCACCCTCACAGTGAAAAAGTTTTTCCTCATGTTCAGACGGAAGTGTCTGTGTTTCAGTTTGTGCCCATTGCCTCGCGTCCTGTCGCTCGGCACCACTGAAAAGAGTCTGGTCTCATCCTCTCGACACCCTCCCTTCAGATACTTGTACACGTTGATAAGATCTCCTCTCAGCCTTCTCTTCTCCA
>NW_020449574.1:0-1474 GCF_003343035.1 Apteryx rowi | reverse complement strand
ACTAGTAGCTAAATGTACTGAAGCCTAAGGCTGCACATCACTGAACTTTTCCTGAAATTGTTTGGGTCAGTCCGAACACGGAGGGAACAAGGAGATAAAAAAGTAACAAAACAGCATCAACGATGATCAGTGAGTACCATAACTCCACCTGGAGACAACGGGGAAACCAACCAGGAGCAAAGAAGCTACTACTTGTCGAGCAATCCTTGGTGCAACAAATCAGAGAGAGAATGGAAAAAGAACTTAACCCGTAGGGGTATAAATACCCAGGGAATTTTCTGTTTGGGGTCCCTTGGAGGAGACACCCAGCTGGAGCTGTAATGCCAATAAAATCATCTTATAAAGAATTATTTTGTATCTTTCGGAGAGAGCATAAGCCTAAAGTCAGACCCTGTTTAAGGACACTGGATTGGACAGTTTCCCGAACAAGAGCATAATAGAAAGGGTCTTGGAAACACAGGGCCCAGGGCAGATCGATATTTCTTCTCCCAAGATTAATACCCTTCCAGAAGATTCCCAGTATTTCATCACAGGAAAACATTGACAGTAAAATTAGCCAATCATTGGAGCTGATGAAAGTGTGCTCATATTTTTGAAATGCAGAAAGCAGCTCTTCACCTTTGCAGGCAGAGCTCAGGTGTCCAACCACAAGCACCCAGTGGCACTTGGAGAGGCCCCGGTGTCTCTGAGGTACCTGCCTGGGCCTGGCAGCTCTCACAGGGGACCTGCAGGAGACCAGAACCCGTTGGAGCTGCAGAGGGAGGCTGGGCAGAGGGGACCAGGGCACTTGCAATGGCACCAGCCATCCATGACCTTGTGACTTCATCCCACCCCAGTTCCGAAAATCACTTTCCTTTTCAGACAAAACAATACCGCATAATTGCCCCAAAAGACTAGTGTACAAAACCAAACCAAACCAAGAATAACAATAAAAACACAAAAAAAAATAAGAGCTGGAAAATTTAACAAAACTTTTCTTTGCTTTAAATCTTTTTCTTAATTTCCTTCTACTTTCATTTTTAAAGTCATTTTCTACACATTTCGGCTATAATCAGGCCTGCACCAATAAGCAAGATATTTTTGTGTCTCACACAGAGCCCAGCGCTCAGAAGACCACCCTCTGACCATGGCTGTCTGTGCTACCCCCCACTCTGCACGGAGCACGTCGCACTCTGAGGTGTCGGTGTCTCTCGACTGGCGAGGAAAGCAGGGTGACCAGCTTCAAGGACATGCTCTGTATTTGCATGACCAAATTTGCACAAATCTCAACATACCTATGTTACTGTGACATTTTAAAGGAGTCCCTAAAACACCTAGCTACACTCCCTTTTCATTCCCTCCACAATCAATGAAGTGCGACTTCATTTTCAGGAGCAACAGGGAGGAGGCTGATCTCACCCCAGGCCAGACCCCGTCAGTGCAGATGTCTCTGTCTAACCCAGTTGTCTGGACTTCCCTTTCTAGTCAATGCAGG
>NW_020449573.1:0-1496 GCF_003343035.1 Apteryx rowi | reverse complement strand
GAAAGTTGGAGGCCCTGATTGCAGGTAGGCAAAGGCAATGTGAGGGTGGCTGTGATGCCAGGTCARCCTTGATGTGTGTTATCAAGCAGAGTGACCAGGCCCTGACAGCCAGCCCCTGGGTAGGGTGATGCTTTCCATCCCGCATTGCTCAGGGCTCTTTCTGGGGGCAGTTTGAGGGTGGAGGTGCACAAAGCTAAGTGGAGGACCATGACATGGCACTGCCTGGCCTCCCACGGGACAAGCAGGCAGCAAAGCCACAGTGCCTTATGGGAAGAGCATCTTCTCGTGGGCCTTGGTGTCAGAGACACTGTTCATAGCCAAAAGGACAAAGACCTAACTGTGTTGGGAGCTTTCAGTCTTGGCAGTGCCCTCGGCCATCTCCACCACAGGCTGTTCCATGCTTTCTCACGCTTGTGCTTTTTTCCCTGCAGACTGTACACACCCAAGCTGCTTCCCCACCTTGCTCTCACCCTGCGATCTCCCCACCTCTCCTGATGTCTTCCTGTCCTCACTTGCTTTTCCTTGAAACACAAAGGCAGGGGCTGATCACAGGCTCCCTCTGGGTGACCTGTTGCACCTCAGCACTACGCTAAGAGTGACATTCTTTTGASCTGAAGTCCRSTGTGAGCCTCTCAAGATGCAATTTGTGGCTCTTTCTCCTTCTCATGCTTTTTCCCACTGCCAAGAAAAGCTCCATCATCTCTGAAACCACCCTTCCAGCAGTCACAGGCTAATAGTGTACTGCCCTTTGTCTCCTGGCTAAAGAAACCCAGGTCCCTCAAACTCTCCTCATGGATGGGGTCATTCCCACCTAGGCACAGGACTTGACGCTTTTCTTGTTAATCTTCAGGAGATATTTGTTGTCCAAATCACCCGAATTTCTCAAGTTCCTTCAGGCCTGAAGCTCCTCTGTGTCAAAATAAAACAAAACAAAATAAAACAAACAAATAAAGAAACCATCCAGTGCCAATGAGGTAAGGGTGAGCAGGGGTGGGGTGTGCTGTGTGGCATGGGATCAGAATGGTAAAAGAAACAGACTCAGGAGGGATGGAAGAACAAAACAAGGAAATTAAAAGTGAAGCCCAGGACTGATCAGGGCTGTCTTGGGGATTCCTGCCAAGAAGCCCTGCATCTGAACAATTCTAAATGGAGGAGGACAAGAAGGCTGGCCTGCTTCGACCTTCACAGTGCACCTGCGTGCTTTCCCTGACATCAACAAGCAAAGATGGAGAGTGGGAAGAATCTTGGACTCCTTCAAGGTGGAAGGGACCTCAAGAGSTTTCTGTCCCTTCATGTGCCCAGAAATGTGATCTGAGAGGATTCACTGCATGACTCACTCCTCACCAAAGGGAGGTTGAACTGCCTGCAGCTCCCCAGGTTGCCCTTGTGGCCGTGTTTGAAGATGGATGTAACTGTTGCCTTTCTCCTACTACCCCATCCCTGATCCATTCCTCCTTGTTTGAAATTTCCAGATACAAGAAAGCATCACCCTTATC
>NW_020449572.1:0-1490 GCF_003343035.1 Apteryx rowi | reverse complement strand
CATGACCAAAGCGGCAAGCATCCTTTCCCAGGATGCATTTCTCTGGGTGTCTGATCAGATGATCAACACTCAGGCAGTTCTGGTCCCCAGGGAGAAAGTGCTGGCAGCAAATGTGGGCACTGACTAGACATTATTGGTAGATGACCACAGAGGCAGCCATCACATAATTTTTTTTTTTTTAACCTAAAAGGATGGACAACACATTGCCTTGGTTTTGAGTCACTTAAGGAATACTGTGTTTCAAATCCTCATGACTATGAGTCTGTGGGCCTTTTTGGTGGAGGCTCTGTCCTTGAACCTGATCAGTAATAACAACGTGCTTTATTGGAACTCTAGTACCGAGGTTCAGCTTCATGCTTACTTCTTCCATGTATTGCTATAACCCTCCCTCCCCGACAAACTCTTCTTTACTCTCTCCTCTCCCTCCCTTCACTCTTACAACAGCCAAGGCTGTTTAGAAGGACCCAGCAGTTTGAATCCAAAGGACACAGATATTATCTGTGGCAGTTAAAGAATGGTTCCTCTTGTCTAGTAGGCATTTGACGTGACAGTTCAGCCTCAGCACCCTGAAGGTGATTCTTCATCACTACACACTGCATCTTCTGTTAAAAATGATTTATACCATCTGAAAGACAAGAGACGTTTGTTAACTTCCCTGAAGARTCCATATGCCTYACTTGCACTAGTGCAGCTTCCAAAGTAGAGCTGAAATGCATCCTCCTGCATTTGGTGATTTAATGGGAACACGCTATGTTCTTAAGTCTTCATCCTACCACACAGCACAGGAGACTGTACAAGCCTCTGCAAAGCTCTCCTGAACATCCAGATGTGGCTCAGTGTATTTCTCCAGTATAGGTGAAAACACCTATTCTCAAAAGGAAAAAAAAAAAAAGATGATGATCAGGAATGCCTTCTGTAGTTCCTAGACACCTAATGATATATAGAATGTATATACGTATATACATATATCCACATATATGTGTGTATATGTGTATTTATTATATATATATATTTCATGACAGAGCACTTATGTAGAACAACAGACTCCCCACACAGCCACAGGATCTGTGGTTCCGTAGCTCTGCGCTGTGCATGGTTCATTTGTACCAGCTGATAAGTGTTTCTTTCTAAATGCAGCAGCAGTCTCTTTCTTTCAGTGTCCAAAAAGCCCCAGAGAAGCCAACCAAATCCCTGCTTGCATGAACTCGGTGACGAGTCCATTCAGTGGACTCCGGCACCCTGCTGGATCCACCGCAGCGGGAGCCCAGCACAAGCCCCCTGCCCAGCGCAGCCTGGGGGCGGCTCAGGCCTCCCTGGAGAGCCCCAGCCCAGCAGGGAACAGCCCGGCAAGGCCACCGCGTTCCTGGCCTGTCGTCTCCAGAGACAGAAGTGGCCTCACCAGCCATTTCACAGCCCTGTTGCTGCTGCTCAGCTGCTCAGGCTGACGTGACCTCACAGCTGCTTTGCTGATGCCCTTCCTGCTGCTGGCC
>NW_020449571.1:0-1522 GCF_003343035.1 Apteryx rowi | reverse complement strand
AGGGAAGGGAGCCTGGAGAGTTGTTCATGTCACGTTCAATGAAAGCCTTGGGCTGGATCTTGGGACACACCTGAACACAGCCTCAGGCATTCGAAATGCCCTGTGATTGCTCAGAGCATCAGTCATGGCCACAGACTCCTTGGTGGGGCTGTCAGGCGCAATGATGCCTGTCCAGCTGGGTCTGCTTCCCACCCTGGCCACCAYRGMCAGTGTGGAGTCACTGCATGGCTCTGGGGCTCCACAGTCTAATCACTCTGCAGGGCAGCACTGCCAGCTCGGGGCCATGCAAGGAGCACAGGGGAGGGGTCCAGGGGTGGCCAACCAGGCCAGCATGGACACACTGACCTGGGGAAAGGCTCTCTGGGGAGCAGGGATATCCCTGGAGAGGAAAGGAGCAGTTGTGTGCTGGCCAGGAGGAATAAATGAGAGAGAGAAATCTGTTTCTAGATAGGTCAACTAAAGGCAGGCTGCAGTGCCCCTGGGGCAGCAGGAGCTGCCGCAGGAACCCCTGGGCAGGGACTCTTGTGCTGTCCTGGAGAGAGGGGCTGCCCAGAGGGGCTGCAGGCAGCCTGGGGCTAGGGAGTCTCCTGGACACCAGAAGAAGGGACACAGTGTGTCACTGTGCTCTACCTCTTTGTGCCACTGGGACCAGTCCCAGCTTGGAGGCTGATGGGGCAGC
Organism: Apteryx rowi; assembly: GCF_003343035.1. Taxonomy (NCBI): domain Eukaryota; kingdom Metazoa; phylum Chordata; class Aves; order Apterygiformes; family Apterygidae; genus Apteryx; species Apteryx rowi. Next base: position 843 of record NW_020449571.1, on the reverse strand, counting down.
TGACACACATCTCCCTGATCCCTGGAGTTGCTGTGCCCTTCAGAGGAGCTGTGGCTGTGGAGTGAGTGCCCAGAGCTCTGCAGCACCCTGTGGGGGGCACTGCTGTGGGGCCACCACCAGCCTGGGTTGCTCTTCTGGGTGGGCTGGGGAGAGGGCAGGGGAGGTGGGGAGAGCTGGGGAGGGTCTGGGCTGGGCTGGAAAGGACCCGGGAGAGGAAAGCGCCAATGTCAGCTCAGCTGTGGGAACGGGCAGGGTGAGGACACACACCAGGGGCTTGTGGTACAGAGCCAGGTCTCATGGAGGGGAGCCAAGACATGCCGGGTGCAGAAGGGGGGAGGTCGGTCTGTGCCCTTGGTTGCCAAAGCAGGTGACCTGTGGGGGGACGGGTCACTGAGGGCTGTCATGGGGACCATGCCAGGGGGACATTTCCCCAACCCTGAATGCACCCTGCCCTGTGTGGTGCCTGCACAGAGGGGCCATGGGGTCATGTTCAGGTACTGGGATGGGTCACAGATGGGAGCCACGATGCGCCTCACTGCTCCACTGCAAAAGAGAAACTCCCAGGAGAGCTCTCCCAGCCCGGCCCCACGAGCCCTTGTCCCTGCTCCAGCCATGCCACAGCAGAGCTCAGGACCAAGAGGTCCCTCAGGCGAAGCTGGACCAGCCTCATGGAGCTGGCCTCAGCACCAGGAGAAGCAGAGCACCCTCCTCCTATGTCCCCGTCCTGCTGGGAGGGTGGCACGGGCACCAGGGAAATGACCTGTTTCTGCCTGGGGTCAGTGTAGGACTTTTGCATGCAAGGTCAACGCGACAGCTATCGTGCTGCAGAAACACAGACCACAA
>NW_020449570.1:0-1492 GCF_003343035.1 Apteryx rowi | reverse complement strand
CCCACTACCAAGAGAAGCTCCATCATCTCTGAAACCACCCTTCAAGCACTCACAGGCCCTTTGCCTCCACTTCAGCAGCATAAAGAAGCCCAGGTTTCTCAACCTCTCCTCATGGACGGGGTTATTCCTGCCTAGGCACAGGATTTGACACTTCTCTTGTAAATCTTCATAAGGTATCTGCTGTGTGAATCACCTGAGTTTCTCAAGATCCTTCTGCACTGAAGCTCCTCTGTGTCAAAACAAGACAAAAACAAACAAACAAACAAACAAACAAAAACAGCACCAATGGGTTAAGGGTAGGCAGCGGTGGGCTGTAGGAGAAGGGATCAGGGTGGTAAAAGAGACAGACTTTAAAGGGGGGAAAGGGGAAAAAAGGTAATTAAAAGTCAAACAAAGGATTGATCAGAGGGGTTTGGGGGTTCCTGTCGAGAAGCCCTGCATCTGAACAATTCTGGCTGGACGAGGACAAGAAAGCTGGCCTGCTCCCACTGTCACAGCGAACCTGTGTGCTTTCCCTGACATCAACAAGAGAAGATCAAGAGTGGGAAGAATCATGGACTCCTTCAGGGTGGAAGAGACCTCAGGAGGTCTCTAGCCCAATCTGCTTGCTCACAGCAGGGTCATCTCTGGGGTCAGAGCAGGTTACTCTGGGCTTCATCCAGTGTGGTCTTGGAAACCTCGAAGGGAGGAGACTGCACAGCCTCTCTGGACAACCACTTCCAATGCTTGATCATCCTCGTAGTGGAAAAGCTTTTCCTTATATCTCCTGCAGGAACATCTCTTCTTTCAACTTATGCCCATTGTCTCTTGTCCTCCCACCATGCACCCTCGTGAAGAGCCTGTCCCCATCTTCTTGATGACCTCCTCATAGCCATTGGAAGGCTGCTATGAGATCCCTCCAAAGCCATCTCTTCCGCAAGTTGAACAAGCCCCATTTCCTCACATAGCAAGTGCTCCAGCTCCCCGACTGTTGTGAGGGCCCTCGGCCAAATTCACTCCCAGTTATCCACCTCTTTCTTTTCCTGAGAACCCCAAACTGGATGCAGTGTTCTAGCTGTGGTCTAATGAATACTGACTAGAAGGCAATCACCATTTCCCTCGACCTCCTGGTTGTGCTCCTGCTCATACAGCCCACGATGCTTCTGGCCTTCTTTGCTGCTAGGGAACACTGCTGGCTCATGGTTTGCCTCCTGTCCTCCAGGACCCTCAGGTCCTTTTCCACAGAGCTGCTGCCTGGGCACTCAGGCCCCAGCCTGTAACACAGTGAGGTGTTTGTTTATCCCAGGTGCAAGCCCTAGCATTTGTCCTTGTTGAATTTCATGAGGTTCCTGACAGCCCWTTCCTCCTGCCTGTCTAGGTCCCTCTGAATGGCAGCCCTCAAGCATATGGCTGGGCCCCTCTGCAGTTTTGGGTCCTCAACAAGCATCTTGAGTATTGCCTCTTCCATGTCACTAATAAAGTTGTTGGACAGGACAAGTTCCTGGAGAGACCC
>NW_020449569.1:0-1467 GCF_003343035.1 Apteryx rowi | reverse complement strand
GACAGGGACAAGAAGGGAGTTCATTTACTCATGATTCATGTTTTGATTCAGGTGAGTCACTCTGGGCATCACATGCCTGCTGGAGTGGGATTCAGATCCCTCCCATGAACTCCACAAACATAAAGTCGGGGGGATTCCCCTTGCCCAAGCTGAAGTGAGCACAACAGAGGTGTGTGCATGGGAGCTCTTTGTCTAAGCCCCATTGTAATCCCCTGAGATGGAAGGTGGGAGTCAGTTGCCTGGTGACACCTGGTGACAGTTGAAGAGACAGAGGTGGTCCAAGGCATGTGCCAGTATCTGTTTGTTCTGATGGAGCACCTGTGACACCCCCATCCTTCTGGAGCATGAGGTGGGGGCCAGGTGGGGAATTTCCTTGGCCGTCCAAAATGACACTAGATGCCTTCTGCTACTACTAGAGCTCCACTGATTATGAAGCTGGGACACATGGAGATCCCTGCAGTGCAAACCGCTAAAGCAATTCAGTGCAGACACTTCATATAATGACATAAAAACAGTCTGGCAGGTCCATGTCAGATGCATGGGGTTCCTAGCGCAACTGTGTGGAACCTACAGGAAAAYCATGCCCTTTTGGAGTGGTTGCTGGGCAAACGCCCCAAGGAATATCAGTTTTCCTATCTGTGCCCAGATAATTGAATCCTACCACTGCCTTTTGGGGAAGTCCATTCCATCTGCATTCAAGCATGCTGCATAAATGGGAGGCACATCACACCAAGGTCTCTGCTCCACTCTCTACACTCTCAAACCCTTCTAGCTCTCCTCCTCTTGAACCTCTTCTCACCCCTGGATGATATGACCACAGACTCTCATACCACCCTGATGTCCACAGGGTGCCTGGATCACAGGCTGCCCAGGCCCAGGGACTTCTTCAGTGGCACCTTGTCCTTCCTGGAGATCGCTTCACCTCTGTCACAGGCTCCATGGTGCTACAAATCAGCTCGGGCAGCAAATTCCTCTCCTGCCATTCCTGCACAGCCCAGCTCTCTTTCTCCCTGGCCTTGGGCACTGCAGGCTTTGCTCTCTTAGTAGGAACCTCCTTTCACCATGACATTGCCACCTGCTTTGTACAGCAGCATGGCTCTACTCTGAAGTGGGGTCATTGCACACATGGTGTCCTTGGCTCTTGCTAACAGGTTTCACCATGACCAGTCTGCTCTCTCTGCTGAGGCTCTGCACCCCAAATATATGCGAATGCCTGCAGCCTGGGGCACAGACAGGAGCAGATGGAGATGTACAAGCTGTCACAGGACTGAAACATCATTGGAATGACTTAGATGTGGTGGGATCACTCACATGACTGGAGGGATGTGCTGGTAGGGTACAAGTTCTTCAGGAGAGACTGTCAGGGAAGATAAGGAGGGTCCAAGCACGTTCCTGCTACTTGCCTGTCAGGTGCTTGGGCAGAAGTCACCTCACAATACATTTGACAGCCACGTTCCTGCTGTTGGT
>NW_020449568.1:0-1516 GCF_003343035.1 Apteryx rowi | reverse complement strand
CAGGCACTGAGAGGAAGAGGACCAGCCTGTCRTTCCCCAGACCCTCCCTCTTGCCCTTCTGGAAAACGGCTGTGATGTCTGCCTTTTCCCAGGCATCAGGAACCTCCCTGATTACCCTGACATTTCATAGACAATTGGGAGTGGTGTTGCAGTGACTCCAGGCACCTCTCCCTGCACCCTGGGGTGCTTCCCGTCTGCTCCCAGGGACTTGTGTGTGCCCCCTGGGCAAAAGTCCTCCCCAGCTGCATCTTCGTCCCCCATGGGTGAGGCTTTGCTAACCTGGGTGCTGCCAAAGGGCTCGGGGGCCAGAGAGGCCTGGCAGTAGACAAGACCAGGAAAAGACAAGGTAAAAGAGGCAGAGAGCTCCTCAGCCTTTCCCCTCTCTTTGCCACTACGTCCCCTGCCCCACTGAGCAGGGACACCACATTTTCCCTGGCTGCCTGCCTTGTGCTGCCAAAGTCCTTGCAGAAGCCCTTCAGGTTACCCTCCCCATCCCTTCCTAGATCCAGCTCCAGCTCCACCTGAGCTTTGGCTTGCCTAATTCCATCCCAAACAAGATGAAGCCCTCTCTGCTGCAGTCCATGGTGGTCATTCTGTTATTCCTCTTACCTCTCCACCATCTCACGGGCACGGCAGTGACAGCCAACCTCCACATTCACATCCCCATCCAGCCTGAGCTTCAGCCAAGAAACCAAGGGGAGGATGGCACTATCTACTCAGAGGCACAAACTACAGGGGTACAGAAATCACACTGCAGAAAAGCCTGTTGTTTTCACCTCACCCCCTGAGGGGATCCTCCAGGCAATGGCCTTTGAGGTGGTTAAAGGTGGATGCAAAGAATTTCTGTTGTAATGTAGATATGCCTGAGGCAGTGCCTCCCTGGCTGCCCTTACAGTCAACAGGGAGGAGGAAGTATTGGCCTGCCTTCTTTTGAATGATCACATAAAGCACAAAGGACTCCTGTCCCAGGGACATTTGCTCTGTGCTTGAAATGGGGCCTGAGATCATAGGTGTTCAGGATAATGCGGATTGAAGGGACCACAGGAGGCCTGTGGTGGAACCTGCTGCTCAAAGCAGGGTCAGATAGAGGGTCAGAAACCAAAAAATGCATCTACCAAAGGACTTCTGGGGGTGATAGAGAAGGAGAAGGCAGTAGAGGATTGATGGGGTGATACAAGTCCCATGCACAAAAGGGTTTCCCTTTCGCCTTCACTCGAGAATGAAATCCTCAGCTCTCCAGAGAGAAGAAGCTGGGACACAAACTTTGCCACTAACATGGAGGTGAAGAATCTCCTGAGTCCCTTACAGACAGTGGCTGGTGCAAAGGCCACCACCCCAATGGCACCAGATCCACAGGCATGCCTGCCTTGTTGCTGGGCACACTGCAGCCCCAGGCAGGAGGTGTGCGGGGAACAGAGTGGGGCCTGCAGCCTGCAGCCCTGGCCACCCAGCAGGTGTGGTGGGACCCTGCTCCTCTAGATGAGACTGGGCTCTCCTGCATTTCCCCAGTGGGAAG
>NW_020449567.1:0-1528 GCF_003343035.1 Apteryx rowi | reverse complement strand
ATGGAAAGAGTGAAAACAGGATTTTCTACAGATAAAGGTGAAGGCCCGGGCAAATGCAGATCTAACTGGCTATGAAGAAACCAAGGCTAGTAGTGACTGGGAAGGGGTGTGTTTGTTTTAAGGGGAAATGAGAAAAATACAAGAATGCTTTTTGAAGTGGTCTGTGATCGCTCTGAGGCTGAGATGGTATGACAGGAAAGGGGCTTCCCTGGCTTATGAATTCCTTCATTCAGACAGAAGGAGAGATTTCACACTGCCTGGAGGGATTGGCAGGAACAGYTGGGGACTGCAGGGCTCAGGCGTGGTGTTCCTTCATATGTCTGAGAGCTTCAGCCTTGGGGTGTCCAGAGAGGGGTTTGGGGACAGGCACTGTACAGGAGCCGGGTGCAGCCAACGCAGGCAAGGTGCTGGGGATGGAGAGAGGAGACACAGGAGTCAAGGAAGGAGAGCCTTTTCCACAGGAAAAGGCTGTGTCAGTCTTGGGTGTCCCCACATCTCTAGGAATCCCCTTCTACAGCATGTGAGGTGCAGCMCTTCCATGGGTTGAAGGGGGCTAGGAGAGAGCCTGCTGGCCTTACTGCTCCAGGTCTTAGAAGGTTAAAAATTAGTACTATTACTACTATTATTATTATTTTTCATAGTAGTAGTTGTGGTAATAGTGTTGTTGTTGTTATCATTATCATTGTGGAGGTTTTTGGAGCAAAGCCTAAATCAGACTTAAACAAAATGAATCACAGAATCACAGAATGGTTGAGATTGGAAGGGACCTCTGGAGATCATCTAGTCCACCCCCCCTGCTCAAGCAGGGTCACCTAGAGCACGTTGCCCAGGATTGTGTCCAGACAGCTTTTGAATCTCTCCAGTTGCAAAGCTCTTCCTCCACTTTCCAGCCAAAGGCTGGATAGCAAGTTATGGAAATACGGGAGAGCAATACAAGAGCTTCAGCAGACAGGTTACTGAATTTCTTTGCCTTAAGTAGCCTTGGCAGTAACCTGGTGCTATTCCATGGCACTTTACACCCTTCCTAAGGAGTAAGCAACTGAAAACTACCTACCAATGTACGTTAGCATATTTTCTCGTCAAATTCAAATTTTTCATTGTTCCTGTGCACTGCCAATAAAAAAGATCGACTGACTGCCAGTGCTGACTGGTTGTGCCAATTTCCTTCTTCTGTTATTGGGTACATCAATAAGTTGTTGAACAGAGCTTGAACAGAGCTTGTTCTCTCTCCTGTGGCTGGTACATGGGGTCCCTCGAGAGCTGATCCAAAAAGGAGGTGGTGGTGTGCATGTGTGTGTGKGGGGGAGTATTCCCATCCTCATTGCCCCACCCCTTCCCGTCTCCTTCCTGTTCCAAGGTTCAGGGCTGCCCTATGCACAGGCTTTACAGACCAGCACCCCAAGGAGTGCCTCATGTACACCCTGGGGAGGCAGCAACTTCCTAATTCACAGCTTTTCCCTCTTCAGCCATACAAGAAGATGTGCTTGTCACCTCTGGGTTTGTGGGAGTCCACAGCCCCCACTGGAGA
>NW_020449566.1:0-1516 GCF_003343035.1 Apteryx rowi | reverse complement strand
GGACCCAGAGGAGTCTGTCCTGCTGTCAAGCAGTGGGTACAGGGGAATTGGTGTGACCAGCTCTGACAGTCACAATTTCGGTCAGGTGAAATCCACTCATCGTGTAGAAGGGCTTTTCAGCATCTTCACTCTGAATTCTAAAGAATGAGGTTTGAGGAACAGAGTTTCAGGGATTTTTTTTATTTTCTTTGAGATGTTCTTGTCACCCCTGGGGAGTGTTCCTCTAAGGTAGAAATCCTTGGCATTTCTGCTGAATCCTGAGAAAAAAACAATTCACTGTCATTTGGTGCAGAGTGTGGACAGCTAGTCTTGTCTATTAGTCTCATTCCCAGCTGTCCTGTGCTTCCACCTCTTGGAGCTGGAGGATGATCACACTCATATGTTGCCCTAGAAAGAAACCAGGTCCTGCTGAGAGCAGACAAGTCTAGTTTCAAAGTGCACATCTCCAAACTTCTCACCCTTTCTCCGGACACCTGAGGGAGATCTCCACACTCCCCTTCTAGTCAAGGACACACAGGGCTCTTTTCAGATGCCCATACACAGCCTCCCACCACCATCTCCATACTCTCAGCATCTCTGCACCTTCCTCATGGGKCTCTCAGATATCACAGAGGTGCTATGAGACAGCACTGCCTTTCTAGAGGGCAGCACACAGTCTGCCAGGACACTAGGAAAACAGTCAAAGGACTCTTAGGGCTGAAGATGGGCTCTCCCTAAGGGAGAGTCAGCTCAKTTCCCAGCCCCATGGATGGATTTCCTGGAGCTCCACAAGTCAGAAGGGGGCTGGGACAACCTCATTCCCACGAAGACCCCTCTGTTCCAAAACTTGCAGCATCCATGTCTGAAATGCAGCTGAAACTTCCCACCCCAGAGAGCCCAAGAGCAAGATCAGGAGCAKCATGGACAGGAGGGGAAACAAGGAGCAACACCATGATCCTGCTGCCAAGGGAGGCAGGAAGAGAGGGACAGAYGGGAACTCAGGAAAGCCTTCMCCTTACCCAGCTGGCCATGCCACCTCACAGAGGGTGACATCACAGGGCAGTCACTCTCAGTCCCTTTRTYGGGCACCTCTCCTCTGCCSRAGGKCTGGCTGCAGAGAAKGCAGCTCATGCCCTGGACCCCATGGCTGTCAGGGCAGAGGCTCTGCTGCRTGGGRGAGGAGACACAGGGAGCTTGCTCAGAGGAAGGTGTCTGCATCGGAGGGACTGACCACTGACCATGACTTGCCCAAATCCATCCTCCCATGATGATTCTCTTGGCACTTCCCTCTCACTTCCTGCCCATCTCTGCTGCCTGGGGCTGCTCCTGCTGCCTGGAGCTTTCTCTCTCCCAACATCTTTTCCCTGTCAGTGCTCACAGACCCTGTCCCACCCTCTGTGTGCGCAGTTCTGCCCTACAGAAACCTCYYRGATCAGGGCACTGTCCAGGGCATCTCTGTGCTCACAGGTCCTAAGGAGCAGGTCACATTAGCCCTGATAAGTCCATAAAGGTGCTGCTGGTGCTGCTGTAGGTGGAG
>NW_020449565.1:0-1573 GCF_003343035.1 Apteryx rowi | reverse complement strand
GGCGTCATATGAGAAAAACAACTCTGCTTCTATTTTGGAATATTGGATGCTATTTCCTCATCACTCAGCTTTCAATTTTGTATAATTAGGATTTTTAACCTTAGGACAAATGTCTTTTTATGGGCCAATGGAATGTGACATTGTTAGTCTTATTGTATTGCTTGAAATTCCAAGGAWTGCCTTTCCCACTATGAACACGCCACAAGGCTGTAACTGAAAATAAATAATGTCTGAGAATGCCAAGGACAGGCCTCTGGACTAAGCCTGGGAAAGAAACAAGATAAAACTTCCTGTTCTTCAGAGGGACAAAATTCAAAAAATTCAAAAAAACCCTCTCATCCTTTCTCTTTGCTTTTTTTTTTTTTTAACACAATAAGATAGATTTAGACAAGATAACAACTAATCTAAGCAAAAATGTAACTTCAGGAAAAAGTTTCTCTCTATGATCTTCAAAAGAAATCAATTCAAACCCAAAGGTGATTTTCCTTGTTATCTCATTCATAGACCCTTGCCCTTCCTCAGAATAATACCAGAATCTAGGACAGTAGCAGCTGCTATTGGTCTGCAAAGTTGTCCATTCCCTCCTGTGACAGGATGCAGAGCAGAGTACAGCTTTGGTGTGGAAACGCCTCAAACCTTCATCTTGCAGTGATCTCCCCCAAAAGACCAAAAAAATTCTAAACTAAAAAGAAGCTACACTTTATCTGAACAGTTGCATTTCTGTATTTTTTTGATAGCAACTAGTGAAATCAGAACAGGATTTATACACAGTTCTCACCCTGCTGACCAACTTTTTGTGGGTGGATCCTTGGCTCCAGCCAGCTCAGTGACTTTCTGAGTAGCAGCAATTGCTGTCTAGCCCCATCCAGGAAGTTCTTTCCATCCTTTCTGGAGCCAGGCTGTCCGCTCTTTCTTGTGGTCTCTCTGACTTTCTTCCCCTTGAGCATGCTGAGTAATTTCCCATTCTCTTTCACCTCATCCAGTCTTTTCAAAGGGACATGTAACTGAGAACACACAAATAAGCATGATCTGTGTCACCATGCATACATTCCCATATGCTCCACTGTAGCTGGGGAGCATAACAGAGAGAACTATAATACCCAAGATGTTAACTTTCTCTCTAAAAGCCTGTACATGCTCTGTGTTGGGGGGGGTGTGTGTCCACCCACACATATCTGTGCGCATAGGTWTGCAACAGTTAATTTCACAGCTAGCCAGCATACCTTTGGTAAATGCTGCTAATCAATTTTGTCTCTTTGCTAATAATTCACTGAAGTAGAACTCTGACCTAAAGAAATACAACCTGCTTCGACTCCTCCATAGCCTTCCTCACCCAAAATGACAACAATACAAATACTAATGGTGCTAAAGGGAGCCCTACTGTGTATGGAAAAATATTCAGCTGACTAGGAAACCAGAGATAATGAAAAAGCTTCAGATGCTAACATCTGACCATAACAGTTCCAGGTTTCAGCACATCTACTTTTTCACACCCTTCCACACTTATAAAAGATAAGCATAGGGTCTCTGAATGGGTTCATAAAGCTGCTGCAGACAGCGTCCAAAGCTTCAC
>NW_020449564.1:1077156-1095548 GCF_003343035.1 Apteryx rowi | reverse complement strand
AAAGCTGCCTGGATGCAATCCTGTGCAATGTGCTCTAGGTGACCCTGCTTGAGCAGGGGGGTTGGACTAGATGATCTCCAGAGGTCCCTTCCAACCTCAGTGATTCTGTGATTCTGTGCTTGCTGGATCAAAGATGTATGAGGAATTCTCGGATAAACCCCAACAGCCATTTTTTCATGGTACTCGTTAACAAAATCACTTGTCATTATCTTGATTGCACTTTGATCAAGAGCACATTGTTAAAATAACCAGTTCTGAGCAACCCAAGGTAAGATCCTGCAAGCTAATCAACTTAAAATATTCAGAAAATAAAAGTAATTTTTATGGAAACATTTGAAAACTTTCCCTCTCATAGGTGCCAGTATGGAAAGCTATTAAAGTGTGATTCACCTCTGAAAAGTGACTTGGTAAATGTAGCTGTATAGAGTCTCAGGATTTTTATGGTTCAGAGAATCCATAATATAAGTGCAAAGACTATGAGTAAAAAAACTGGCTTTTACTTCTGCTATTCCTGCTAATTCAGCCTAATTCTCAGAGTCAAGCTGGGTTCTTTGTATCTTCTCTATCTCCATTAAGAATATAGTAATCGTAAGCCAAATTATGCTCTCAGGGACAGCTCTACAACTTTGCATAAGTTAATGAAGATGCAGCCAACAGCTTGGATTATAAAGTTTCCATCTACTATAAAGGGCTGCATATAGCTACACTGACTCGGCAGGAAGCCAAAGAACAAATGAACCTCCTTTCCCCTGAGCGTTTGTGGCTGTATCGTTTCTTTTCATGGAATAATTTGTTCCTAGGCAGCTTTGGGATAGTTGGAGTAAGGGGAAGTGAGTCATGTCCCCTCTCCAATCTAACCTGGGCAACTGCTTGTAACGTAGAGTTCACACTATTTCCTGCTCTACTCCCTCGTGCTTGAGTTGCAGCTCGGCAGCGCTGAGTAGTGAAGAGAGTGGGCTCACTTCTCCTCTATGACCTCCATAGCCAAGAAAAATATTGTGATGATACAACCTCTTGTGAACACTTGGAATCACACAAAAGAAGAAACTGAACACAGCTCGGTCTCACAGGCATGTGTGTTCCACAAAGCTAAAGGGAGAAAGAAGTGCATTGATGGTTTTCAATAAATAGGTAGATATGATGCTAATCAGGCATAAGAAACTAATCTGTGGAGTAAGAATTTCAGTGTGCAGAATTTTATTTCAAGAAAAATGAGGAAAAATGTTCCAGAAAAAAATTCAGTGCTAAAAGAAGGAGGAGAGTAAATGAGGAATGGCAAATCTATTTTTTTTTAATGATCTTTTGTAAATGCACATTCATCTTCTCTCCTTGTCTTTGATGTTGCAAGAGTGAAAAACTAACTTCACTAATTCAGAAGTAGCTACAAATGCACTCTTCAGAATTATAAGTGTTTGCAACATTCATATATTTGGGGGGGAGGGGCTGGTATTTTTTGTTATTTTTATTGTATTTTTCATTACTGTCTACACAGTAGATTCCCACACAAACACTCCACCCTATGACTAAAGATCTAGATTTTTTTTGTGTGTGTGTGCCTAAACAGATTAAATAATGACAGGTTATCTGACTTCAGGCATAATGTAAATTATTTACAAATCTGGTTACTGAATGACAAGGAACAGAATTGGAATTATATATATATTAAAAAAAAATACAGGAGGCGAAACTATTTCCCAAAACATTAAAATTGGTTCTTTGAGCCATATACTGATTCTAATCTGCATACAATACTGTCCAAGTGAATTGCTTATGTAGAGCAAAGACAGTATATGGCTTTTAATAAACTGCTGAAAACAGATTGAGGTTGCACAAAGCACTGTTTTCAAACACCAAAACAGATTAAAACAGATTGCTTTAACAGTTACAGTGTAGACATTTTTTATATTTCTTTTTCAGCAATGCCTGTTTTTGTATCATGACTGACTACAGATTTTTTAGTTAGGTTGATAGATTTAATAGTGATTTTTAAAATAAAGATTTACAATTTGCTTACATTTTAGAGGCAGATGAAATTTGATCTCTTACATAATTTAACATATAGACTCTTTTCATTCTATAATTTCCTCTTTTTGTGCTTGTTTTGAAGAACATTATTCACACTGAGGTGTTCATGATGCTAAAATGGATCCCAACTAATCCATGGCTCATTGACTTACTATTTGAATATAGAACACATTCTCTCTTTGAAAGAAAGTTTAAATTATCACTCTGATCTGCAAACATTTCATCACATTAATATTTTAGATTTAATGCTACTAATTGCATAGAAGTACAGAATTATAACCATCAGCAGAGAATAGTATCTGTGTTTTGCACCTGAGGACACCATCACCAAATGAATCCTCATGAGTGCGGGAAATAGATGCCAAATCTGGGATTCCCAGGCTCATCGCGAGTTACAGCCACTCCGAATATCTGTTTGCTGAACTGCTATATGTGCACTTACTACCCTCAGGGGAAATACAAGACTAGGTCTATGCTCACAAAGGAAAGGACTGAATTCTTCACTGCACAACTGAAAACACAGTGTTGCATTTATGCCGACCCTTTCTGGAGCCAGAAGAGCAGTTGACCCTACTCTTTCAGAAAACCAGGTACAGATGATATGAGTTTAGCCAATGGGACTATTTTCTATCTTAAGAGAGGTTTTTGTGCATTGGGTGGTGGTGGCACCTGCAGTCTGGCTGTTGGGGACAGACAAGCAGAGCAGGAGGATGGACATTCAGCCAAAGTTACAACTCCCATTTATAGCACGCATCTTCTGTTTCAGCTCTAAGGATTTCTCTTGGCTTCTGTAACTGAGATATGGCTCAAAGACCAGCTCAAAAACACAGGTCTCCAGACTGCTGCTAGTCACAGATGAACTATTTTTGTTGTTTTCTTTGGCAATAGGAACCAAAAATCAAAACAAAAATCATTCAATAATATTTCTGCTCCCACATACTACATGTCAAAGTACAAACTAAGACAAGAGAGTCAAACATAACTCCTTTTCCCCTTGCCACACCTCTCATTGCTCAGTCTGGGAAGCTGTTGGGTATTTTCCCTGTATTTTTTTCTCTCTTTTTTTTTTTTGCCTTTGTTCAAGATGAACTTTTCCTTTCCTTTTTTGTTCTTTCTGTTTTTTACCTGATAAAAATACTATTTTTGTGCTTGCAACAAATTCAGCTTTTTCTACCCTGAGTTTTTCTCCTCCTGGCTGCTAAGGGTTGGATTCTGACACCTAAAACCCATTCAGTGCGAGCATCCGCCTTTTAAGAAAGTTTCTTTGTGCTTGCTACAGTTTTCCTTAAATCTTGCAGTCATTCAAGCCTGAATATCTTTCCTTCTGGTTATAACATTTTCAAGACTGTTTCAGTTCTTCACAAAAATATAGATGAGAGTATTTTTTCTGTAAATTTATTATCTGTGTCATGATTTCTAACTCACCTTTTGTTTTTTTATGAGACATTCCTGACATATCAATGATATAGATGTCAGAGTTTAAATGTAGAGTGCTGTTTCTCAGTTGCTGTCTCCTTGATCCCTCGTTATTTTGGGGACTACAGTTACCACAAATATTCAGAAAATTATTTCCTTAGTAGGTTTTTAAGAGTTGTTTTTCTTTTTTAACCTAGAAGGTTTTTAATTTTGTTAAATGAAGCAAAAATATACAGATGGTACATATTAATCATAATTTAATTCTTGCCTTTGACCACATAGTTAAACTTAGTGCAAGTTTTATATTGGTGTCTGCTATCATGTAGATCTAAAGGTCCTCTGTAGTTACAACATGAAGGAAGAACAAAGACCAGTTTTCAAATTTTTTGTGAGAGCCAATATTTTTTTTAAGTGTGAAAAGGACTTCAGAAGTTAAATGTAACACAAAGGAGATGGTTAGAGGCTAAGCAATTAAACTGCAACTATTTAAGAAATTTTTATAAACATTACCTGAGCTTTTAACAGCCAGATCAAAAACAATAACATTTCAAAAATGCATGTTTGACATGGTAACTCTCAGTACAGATTTCCTGCCTATAATCATTGAATAGTCTTATCACTTTCAGTGCAAAGCATAAACAATAAAAGTAAGCAAAAACTGATCCATTTTGGATCCACATGTGGATCAGCAATACAACAGATTTCTATGTTGGGCAGAAGCACTAAAGCACTAATGCATTAAGTTACATAGAGTCCTTAGAGTAGATTATTTGCACGTGTACTGTATTCCTTGGTGATGTAATATTTCTCTAAAGTATTTTTCAGGTATTTTAAGGACATCTAGAACATAATAATGTTTTAACATACATATAAGTTAATAATATCAAAAGTAGAAAATAGCATTAGACTTGATTCACAAAATATAATTTTGTTTAATATTTTATTTAATATAAATTTCAGTCTCTTCTTTTTTTAGATTTTCCTCTGAGGTAGCAAAGGAATAGTTACATAGGGAAGTGCAGATTAGAAGATCACAACATGCTGAAGTGGATATAACTTTACTACAATTTTAATTATTAAATAATATGCACTGTTCATGAATTAAAGGAACAAACAAAATATACAGAGCCGAGTCCTGAATTAATCAATTCTTTTCGCTTCTGTCTTAGAAACATTTTCATTTTTTTAATTTAGAAACATTTCATTTGTTTTTCTTTTCAAACATAGGTTACATATTTCTAAAGCTTTTAAAAACTGCGCTCTTAAGTTGCAACCACCGTGCTTTATATAAAGTGCACAATTATGCATTGATGTAGAGCCTGAAAGACTGTTGTGGGTTTTTTTGCAAAAAAGAAGTGAAAGATAGTAAAAAAGAAGTCTCACTTTTAACTGTGCTGCTAAGAGTAAAGATCATATGACATTGGAATTTTATATATTTCTTTTATTTTGTTTCCTGAAATATTTGCTGAATCACCAGGTACCAGGGTATCTAGTGTGATGTCATATTATGGACTAGAAGTAGGTAGTCTATATTCAAAGTTAAGGCTAACTTCCTATCATTTCACTACCAGGCAAGCAACGTTGTTCTGCAGTGCTGTATAAATTAACTTTTCCAATTCTATTATTCAAATGCTGTTCTATAAGCAGTAGAACTATGAACCTTGACTTCCTACAGATTTTTGTCCTATTTTTGAACTTCTCTCCCAAATTCAAAAACACTGCCCAGTATCTTCAGCTACCTACCAGGTCACCTGGATTTACCCTAAAACACCTTTAATTCCTTCCCACATCTCCTATCTCCAAATCTCAGTCTGAACCAGTAGGTGAATGTCTAAAAGAGCATGTCGTCCATGGCTGGTTCAGAGCTGGGGCGGGGTGAGGGGCTGGCAAGTCAGTATTTGTGGTACCTGCGGTACCCACGGTACCCACGTGGGGACTGGCTAACCAGCCACTATCTTAGACAGCCCAAACAAAAGGAATCTGACTCGCTCCCACCTTTCTCTCAATGAGAGCACTTATGGAACTCGCTCTAACTTTCACAAAACTTGGAGGACCTCAGTGTGTTTGGGACCATTACCTTACTATTTACTGTTTACCTTACTGATTGGTAAATGCTAAACATTATTGAGGAGGAATGAATGGGTCAATGTTCCAGCCTGGATGCCTTCTGTCTTCTCCTGTCAGTGATGATCACCTTTGCATTTCCCTTTCCTGAAGACAACATCATGCACAACACATATTCTTTCCAGCAAAACCCTCCTGGGACTTCTCATACCCAAAGCAAGAATGTTTTCCCTTCATTAATGGGGCTGATACGCCTGGTTGATGGTAGGTCTCCCTTGACTTTTACTTGTACATCCTGGCATCAACATCTAGGTAGATGTGGTTATTGTAAATGAACTTCTGAAAAAAATATTCCCATTCATGCTTCATGCTTACTAGTGGAAGAAGCAGGTTTCCTCCTGATTTTGACTTGCTTGCTGCATGAGCATGCACAGCTAAGGTAGGACCATAGTATACAGTGGGCTGTACACTGGGCTGTGAAATTTTTTAAATGACATACCACATATAAAATTTGGGAGATGGACAGTAGTGAAACATGGTAACATAGATCACAGCACTGGGTCTTGTGAGACTGATGATACTCTGCATGTGGTATTTCCAGTTTTCTCCATTAAGTGCTACAAAACATGCAGAATAGAAAGCAAGGAGTAGAAAATATGGATGAGCAGGAAACAGCCTCAAGAGCATTGCCATAGGTGATTAAAAGGTCAGATTAGGTGTAGCAGTTTCGCCTTTGTATGACCATTGTAAAAAATCTTCACATACTTAGTAAATAATGTGTAAATAGCACTACATATCTAACAATATCTTCCCAGACAGAATTAACTCTGGTAGTAGTATTAAATTTGAGTGGAAAGTGCTCACTGAACATCAATATAGAAGGTAATTATATTTCAGTGAAGATCTTAATTGAAAGCAGTGCATTTTACTTTCTGATATGTTAATATTTGACTTTTAGAAAGATGAATTTGGCTAGACAGCTTTATTATGGCTTAGATTGTGATCTAAGTTACACAGAAATGTATCTTCAATCCTAACAACTCGTATGTGTCTCAATTTTTAAAACTTGTACTTCTTTCTCTTGTCTGGAGAAAAGATCAATAAATTTGCAATTCTAATTTAACCCAAATCTTAATAAACTATATTAAGATTGTTTAATTTATCTTGGAAAGACTGAAGAACTATATACCAATCTAAAAACAACAAAAATGGATTCTTCCTTGCTCTCAAAGCCTGTAATAAAACTTCCATTTCATTTAATGGGAAAAGAATCAACCACAGTGTTCCCCATCTATGTATTTTATCCTTTCCTTTATTGAACTCCCCACAATTAACTTTCCATTAGATTATAGTGTTCATCATGTGTTATAGTTCTTGCCTTCAAAACATATATATCAAATGCTAGAAAAAATACTCATAAGTAAGATTAATTACTTCATTAATGTTTTTTCTACTAGTTCTTCTTGCTTTGTGGGAACAATTCCTTGGTCCTCCTCAGTTTTCAAATTGTTTTTCTCCAGGTATTATAAAAATGTACAAAATAATGTTGCCTAATAAGATGTGTGACCATTCTTAAATTATATGGAATATTTCTGCCTGGATTCTTATTATAAATAGGAATCCTCAATCGAATTTCAGGCATGTTGTTCTATTAAAGAGCTCAGTTGTAACATCTGAAACGCATCTCTAAAGAAGAAATGCAGTATAACATTTTAATTTACTAGTAAGTCTCCCAACTTTTACATTTCTGTAAAACTGGAGTAAAGTATTAAAGGCTCAAAGAGAACTGCTGTGTAGAGGGACTTGTTAGTGGAGTGAGAGCCCTGGAGTGCTACCTTTCTGATTAAGATAACACTCAACAGGGAATCTGTTTTGAATTCCTTAGGCTGAAGGAAGAAATGCCCGGGGAAATAAAATACATTCTTGCTAAACAAATGTACAGCAAGTTTAAGAGTTAAAGACCAGCATAATAAGCGCAAGAACTAAGAGGATCAAGAAGGGAAAGACTTGAAGAAGTGTGGGAGATAAAGAGAATAAGAAATGAGTATGGCATTAAAGCAGCCAAGCCAAGCCACAAATTAAGCATGGACTTGCAGCAGAAATAGAAAGCATTTTTCAAAAAGCACAGAAGAGGAACTTAAATATAAGATCCAAAAGCAGTACAGGTAAAATCACAACCAATAGCTAGAAATGATCAAAGAACCAAAAGCTGATGGCAGCAAAACAGTCATTACAGATGACTGATCAAAACTGAGAAAAGAATGTTTAGAAAGGAAAGTCTCATAGATGAGAAATTGCATCAAAACCTCATAATAAGGTTACCCTTCCCTTTATGGAAGCAGCTCAGAAATTTTCTTCCTTCCACTCGTGCTGTAGAGAATGGAAAAAACATTTCATTGGCATTTCTGGGAGATTTTTCTCTCCTACTCTACACTGAAAAGATGTAGGAGTTATTTTAAAGACTTAAGTGACCCTCCAGGGTGTCCCTGAGTGCACTGGGAGGTATTTTACGAAATTGTTTAACTTCTTCCACACTATCTTCTCAAAACCACCAATGCTGAACTCCAGGTGTGCTAATTGAATTTGGTGTGTTAATTTTGAGAAATTGCACAGAGGCAGAAGCGCTCCACACAGTTCTAGTCAAATATCTCATTTAAAGAACACAGCAAAGTTTCTTACGGTCAATATATGCATGTATTTGTCTTAAAGGACAAGAAAAAAGAAGCATTTGTTATGTGAACTATAACAGCCTTCTTCCTTACCCCTTGAAAAACAACATTAGAAGCAGTGGAGTCAGTTTCCCTTTCACACGAGTTAAGAGACTAACTGTAAGAGCTGATAAGGTGAACTGTCAGGCAGACAGATTAAAAGTTTCTTCCTCTTCCTTCTTCCTCTCCCCTAGTCTCCTTAAATTTTTTTTCAAGTTTCCAAGAGCTGAACACATTCCCCAGTGCAGGCCAATAAAGTCAGACTTTATGTTCAAAGCTTTTTTAGCTTACCAAGTACATTTCCAAAGGGAACAGGAGCTTTTGTCTCTTCCACACCCCAAAGCTTCTGCTTTTGATACCTTTCTCCTCAGAAAGAGCCCCATCTCTACCTTCATTGCTAGTTGTGATATCCAGCTGTACTCTCCTCCAAAGGTTCCTGTAAGAATGCTCTAATTCACAGATCTCTTTCAACCATTCACATCTTCTTCAGGTATATATGTTCCTCTCTGCCTTCTCTTTAATCCGTCATTAAGAAAGCACAATGCCTGAAATATTGCAATTTTTTTAGGACATTTACTACTATTCCAGCACTATTCCAGTGTTTCTTTTGGGGTGTCCAATCTGCACCAAATTTTGAACTGTGCTACAGAAAAGTGATTGCTCCTCCTCCTCCTGCAATGAAGACTACATAAGTCCAGCTCCCTCTAAAAGAGGAAGTTTGATTGGCATACACAGACTCCTAAGAAGGGACTCTTTCTGTCTCGCTCTCTCAGTCACACTCACATGCAAAACAGATTATTTCTAGAGTTAATATGCTTTTTCTCCCCTGTTTTGAAAATGAGAACAGCTAGTCTTCTGACAAACTTCTGAAGCTCTGCAAAGCTCCCCTGAGGCCAGTTTAAAGTTTATTGAAGTCAATGAAGTATTGGTAGCTAGCAGTGAAATAAACACAACGTAAGTATGTGAGAAGCAAAACGAATGATAAAAAGCATGAACAAGTTCCCTAGAGAAGATAAGAGTGACACACACAGCAGAAGAAAAGGAAACCTGAAGAAGGAGGAGGGATTCAAGGCAAAATCAGAGCTCTGAACTGTAATAAAGCTGCATGAGAAGCACTTGGAATTTGGCAGAGAAAGAATAAATGCATGAGATAAGTAGCAAAATAACATAATATATAAGGACTGAAGTTAAACATGTCAATAGATAAAGAAAATACCTTGCTCTACATTGCAGAATAAGGATTGAGATAAAGTCTTGTTTTCTCTTATATACTCTCTCTAGGAAAATACATTCTAACTCCAAAGCAGGCAGAATAGTGAATACAGGATTTAAATATCCAGGATCAAACATTTAAACATTATTTAAGAGTTTACATAAATGGAATTTAAATCCATGTTCATGCTGAAAATTAAGTAGCCCTTCCCTTGATTTCTGCTGTAAACTGAATTTGTGCATAATAGCTGAAGAATGTAAAACCAAAGACTTGCTTTCAGTTTAACAGACATATTTTGTAAAATGGAAGCAAATGTCTGTCTCTGCGCTAATTATCTAGACAAATTGAAAGTGAATATCCATTTAACATTAAGACATATGAAAGTCACACAGTTCCTTAATCCCTTCAAAGTTGCTGCAGGATCAGTATTTTCTTCTTCAACAGAGTATCCATGGAAATAGCTGCAGAAGAGCTTGCCTGGAGAATACTGTCTAATATTTATGCCCAATTTGCCAGGAAGCTTTAAACAACAGCTCTACCCTAAATTGAGAAGTTTTATATTCACTCTGAGCTTTAGCAAGTGTGCCAAATGAGCAAGTAGAAATATGCTACTTCTGTTCATTCACATCATAAAGTTACCATGGATTCTGAGACTAAAGTTGGGTTTTTGATCTTAGACTTCTCACAGAGACTTCCAAACCAGGTTAGATCAACAGATTTATTCTGATAAATCATAGTGACTGATTATCCTTCCTTTTTTTTCAGCCTTGCCGTATAATATTTAAGTTAAGCTCTTCTCAGGATGGGTTCTGTTTCTCAAGATACCAAAACTCATGCCTAGCTTTGAATACTCAGGTATTCAACTGACCTTAAAAGCCATATCCATGACCATAAGCACATAAGTAAATGACTCTGAACAGAGCAATGGTGATCACTACCAAGATCAATCCTTAATTAAAGAATAAAAACTATTGGAATATGTCCTTAAAAGTACTTGTAAAAACTTCATTTGAAAATGACAAGTGAATATCTACCACTGCTAAAAATCAGTATGAAAAGTCTCATCAAGATTCCATCTACTTATTGCTGTAAAGAACCCATTATAACAGTCTTTGGAATTTGAAAAGTTGATCTCTATATCTATATCTGTGTTTTTATATTTATATCTATATCAAATTATATTTTTTATAAAATGCATTTTATTTACTTGAAAAATCAATGTATATGTGATAAAGTTCCAAAACTCAGGCATTCACACTAGAAAGAGAGGGGAAGCAAAAGTCTGAAAATACTTTAAAAAAAAAGTTGTTGTTTTAGGCTACATATGATATTTTGAAAAAGTGCATACTAAAGTTATTTTATAGATCCTATGTGGTACTCAGCTGTGTTACTCTGAAATCCGTAAGGAGTTAGAGGGCAGCACTGCCTTTGAGAAGCAGAAGGCTGGCCGGAACCCTGAAAGTGTGGGGAAGCTGGGTAGCTCTTGTTCCCGCTATACAATTCTGCTTTTTCTCTTCTCTTTGATAAAACCATCCAGATCTGCTGACTATTGTGTGAGGCTGTTGATCACCGCCCGCCCATCCTGTCATAATCCTTTGATATTCATGTTTCTCAAGAAAGAAGAAAAAAGAACAATCTTGGGGCAAGTTTGTCAAAGCCTTACAATGGCCATTCTTCGAATTCAGTGTGTATTCAAACAAGGGGCAGGCAGAATTTCTCCCTGGCTTTGGGGAAGTGGCCTCCCATACTGCAATATATGAATGCATTCATACCTGTAATGTGGGTGGTTGCCCCAGTCATGCCTTCCTACAGGAATATTAAAAGCATATGATAATAAAACTTGTGTGATGATTTTTTTTTTTCACTTTTCCACCTTTTTCGATGCAGTTTTCCTTGAACTAAAGCCTTTGTGCAGAGAAATTTACAGAATGGTGTAAATGTATGGTCTTCTGAACAGGAAATCAATTACTTCTCATAACTGAAAAGAACGCAAAATGCCAGTTGTTCCTTCAGTGACTCACATATGACTCCAGTGAAGCCAGCAGGACTCGTATTTCTTCAAGGGGAATAAACTACGCAGAAATGGTAGAGTCTGAGAAATATAGATTGCATTTATTTAATTCTTTGATTTCAAAAAATCATATACTAGATGATTTTACTTTTTACAGGGAGAGACTAGACAGGAAACGGATTTTATATCCACTGTGCATGCACTTTAATTGTTCCTTATATTTGAAGAATTGTGAATACTCCTTTAGTGCAATGAAAGAAAAAGGCATCATTCTGAATCTGCTAGTACTGCATTTTCAAAAGCCTGTTCTGGAAATAGTCTTAAACACAGTTTCATTAAGCTTTGCTTAACTCTAGCCAGTTCAGTCACACTGTGCACAGTGCATTAGACAGTCAGCTGAGGAATGATAATAATTCTTTTCCTCCAAAGGAGCGCAAAACGTGCAGCCCAGTGCCAATAAGGTAACAGCTCCCACAATGCCTGCTTCCAAAGGAGGACAGCTGAACCAAGATTCCTTCCAATTTAAAGTACTCATAACTGATGTGTGATGTGGCATGGCTGTGTTTTCAAACCCAGTTTTTACTGTCATGCAAAGAATATATTTTTATGTTCTATTTTTTGCCTATTTTGTTCTGCATTTAATTACAGTTAAATAAGCATTTCTTTTCCAATGGAATTTCATTTCTGTTTTTAAATGATTGAAAACAATGTAGGTGTAAAACACCCAGAACAACACATCCACATGATATGCCATGAGCAGATGGCATGCTAGCCTGACCTTGTTTATCACTGGACCACATCCTGTGACAAGGGTTTTTTGTAATGACTGCATCAGTCTCAGGCTTTCCGGGCATCGAATTCTTACCCTCTTCTTCAGATAATGCAGTTGTAAGTCTAGTGTGGCATTTCTAATTGTTGACTTAGTATTCTAGTTCCAAATTCTGTTTGAGACTTTTTAAATTTTGAAATACATATTTCAATCTGTGTATCAGGAGATCTTGTTACATTCTGATGCACCATACTAAAATTGAACACAGCAGAACTACTATTAAAAAGTACATATGAAATTTTGACTCCTTCCAGGTTACTAGAAGGATTTGTTTAAACTGACTGTTTATTTGGTTTCTATTTGAAATGTATTTGGAATTTATTGTCCCAAAAGTTTCAAGCCAAGCCTATCTGTAAAATCATAGCAGATATAAATACACTATTTTTATATATTAAACATATAAAAATGACTATTTAATCTTTTATATCACATCTTTTATTTTTCTTAGCATTTGACAAACTTTATCCCCCAAAATGAAGCAGAAGTATTATTTGCTACATGAATTTTTTTTTCTGTATAACAAATATTTTCATTTCATTTCCAGTAGAAATATTTTCAGTAAAAACTTATATATGTGTTATTATGATGTTTCTGTCATTCTTGTCTCTTTTGTGTTTTATTAACTTTTTTGTGTTTCATCCTCCCACCAAACTCCTACCAAATAAATAGGAGTTTCAACAGAGTATTATTGCTATTCACAAAGTAATAATAAAACTAGGTAGGGGAGAGGAACACTTTTCCTACTTTCTATGAAAACCTTGTATTTATAAATCTATAGTTTGGCTAGTCCAGATGCTGCCCTTTAAGAAGAGGGAAAGCAGAAGCTCAAAAGCTGGCAGATCTTTGCACATAGTAAGGTCAGCCGAATTTCTACCAGATTATATTCTTTATTTTGGCTGCGCTTTATATGCAGACATGGCTTCAGCTGAAGTTTACACATCTGCACTTAAAAAACACAGTAGCATTGTTCATCCAACAGCCAGTCCATATAAATGCTAGATCTTAGGCTTTGTGTCAATCCCTAGTGCCTTATTTTGGCTTCAGAGTATAGATTTATCTCCCTAGCAACTGTGCTGCATGAAGACTCACATCAATTTTCAGGCTAGGAATAATAATACGTAGAGTATATTTGTTTGTTTATAAAGGATGAGTCACAAATGATAACTCAAAAGATGACCCTAACAGAGATATTTTAGACAAACTGTCAGAAAAGTTTTGTTTTTAATATTTATGCCAACAACATATAAAGACAAATTGTCTATGTAAAGCAGAGACCTCTGAATTGGCACTGTGGGGTGACAGGGTGTTCAAACGCTTTTTCTCCAAAATATCAGACTTCCAGGCTCCATCCTGCAGAGCACTACTCATCTGCCGTGGGCATACAGGCTATACGCACCCTGGGAAACGCAACAGGTCCAGGCCTCTTCTTTGACCCTGCGGTGCCTGGCACAGCCTGACTCTCCTTACCTCTGCTACTGGGTTGTCCTGGCCACTGGCGCGGGCTGGCTACACCCTCAGCGCCCCGGGGCAGCAGTCCGTGGCCTGTGTTACCTCCTGAAGTGCTCTTCCATTCATAAGATTTCCTCAGGTATTGCTCTGCAAAATGGCTGGAGAAAAATAAATTCAGAATGCTTAATCTTTATTATGCTGGTAAGCTCATAGCCTTCAAGTTGCCCCTTGAGCTGCGCCAGTGTCTGCCTGTCTACTATGTCGATATATATTTTGGTGACATAATTTAATCCGGAATTCAACTAAAAAGCTTGTTGCATATTTCAGGGAAGTTCAGCAGTACAGAAAGGATAATGACACAAAACAACCCAATCTGAGCTAGCACTCTGGAAAATTAAAAAAGAATAACAAATACTCTGGAGAAAAGAAAATTTCTATCAATGTAAGAAGACAAGACAAAGAGCTGTACAAACAGAAGTCCTCTCTTTCATCTGCTGAATTGAAGTATGACATGTTACTATTTGTTTATGCAATGCTACTTCTATTTTGGTTGCATAGTTCTTCCCATGATAGCATCCTGGTTTTGGTTGTGCTTTGCTTTGCTAACTCTTAACTGTTCAGACTAAAAATTCCTGTGCTTGATATCTGTCTCAGGATGGAAAGTTTTAGGAAAAGTGGTTTAACAGTTTTCCAGATTGATATTAGGAAAACATGTTATTTTTCCCATGTTGACAAATTATTCAGAAATAACTATACTTAAGAAGCTCTCATTCCTCCAGATTTTTCCAACAGGAACTTGGATTTTGCCCTGGTACCATGATGTCTGTCTAATTCTTCCATTGAAAATCACCCTTACATGGCCAAATTATTCACCTCTGTAGAGACACATTCTTCCCATACTTCACAGAGACTTTTCTGAATACAGTTGTTAAATTATCCAAAGATATCTGTACTGAACACGAGTTGCTCCAAAAGGCACCTGTCTGCATCTAGACTGTACATGCATCATCCTACAAACTAGCCACATGGAATTTTACTTGAAATACTGCTTGTAGGCATTATACTGTGTTTTAGAAGTTACAATACAACCTTTAATTACGTGATCCATACTTTTTTTAAAGGGGGGAGTGAGGGCTTGACAGTATCTCAGGTGCATTATATTTCTTGGGGAACTGCTGGGATTGTGCACTGAAGGAAGCTGCTGTGTGGGGAAACTCATTTGATACCACAGAGACCATGTTTATGAATGAAGCAGAGATTTTTCAGAAGAAGGAACAAAGCTGAGAGACATCTATTGCTGTCTCTGCCTCAGAGTTGCTATGTGATGCAGAAAAAGGTCATTTAAGCCAAACTTTTCATAGCTGACCATTTACTGTTTGTTCCTTATCTCTGGCTGTCCTACATAGTACCTTGGACTGTGATTTGCAGAACAGATGAGTGTTCATACCTGCAGGTAATGTCAGCTGGAGCTGTGGTTTAAATCTCTTTATAATCCTGTAAAGATGCCAAGGCCAGTGAGAAAGGGTATCTTAAAGTCTCAAGTTGGTCAACCATGAACAGTAGAAACCCCTGATATTTTAGTAAATGCTTCTCTGATTCCTCACACTGTTTCCAAAAAAAAAAAAAAAAAAAAAAAAAAAAAAAAGTAAAAAAAAAAAAAAAAAAAAAAAAAGGTTATGAAGCACACAGAATAGAGTTGGTTAAAAATTTCCCCATGGAGTTTTAATTACAAAATTTAACATGTCAAAATAGTTTGTGAGAATGTGCCAGTTCCATCAAAACTTTAAACAGAAATCAGATAGGCCATCCCTCTGTATTTGATCAAGCCACCTGTACAATTGCTGAGAATTTCTTCTGAGAATTTCCAAAAACATTGGTGGAAGTTGGCTGTTAACTAATATGAACAATGTTGAAGCAAAATCTGTTACAGATAGAAATGCTGTATCAACATTTCACTGTAATCTGATCTTCATATACTGAGTATCTGCAAAGAATATAAATTAATAAGATCTTTTTTTTCTCTCTATTGACCTTCTTGTTTAGATGGCACATCCTGGAAAGCAATGCATAGCTTTATTGGATCCGACTTTTGAACTATCATATCTCGTGTGGCAGGAATGCCCCCTTTCCCTGACCCAGTACAGACTGTATGGGTCAAAGCCACAAGAAACATGTCCTCTCCTTGAGACAGCTGAAGGAAGCAGAGTTTCAGCAGCCATTCAAACAGACTGTATCTTTAATAGCTCTCTAGACAGGGCTGAGTTGGGTGTGCAGTTGGGCCCCAAGGCAACCCAATGATGCTGGCCTTGACAGCTGTGACTGGTTTCCTTTCCTATGTAAGTGGGATAAGGATTACGTTGACTTTGCTGCAGATCTTATGATGCAGCTCCAGCATGGGACTTGCATGCAAAACGTAAAACTGTTGCATCATCTGAGTTTCACTGTTTTTCCTACTTGAAATGACTTGTAGTAAACTCTCTTCAATCAGCTCTTTGATCCGAAATAAAGTATACTGCAAATTAGTCCTTTGCCAAAAGAAACCCTTTACTGAAGATGTTTCTGCACTGATCAGATAATGCACCATTAGTTTATCTCCAACTTAAATGTTGTTATGCTGTGGATGATTCCACCTACACCTCCTCCCAGTGCATTACTACTTTCAGTACTTTTTTTTATTACAAGGTAATACTAAATCAAAGAATGTTTTTGTTTAAGCCATGGTGATCCACACAGCAATTTGGTGGGTACCTTGTTTTAGAACTATGTCAGAAAATAACTTTTACAGTTAGAGTAATACAAAAAGTATTCATATTGCTTATCAGTCTCATCAATGTTACAGTTGTACTAGATATCTTTCATATGAGATAGGCTATGTCTCATTAAAAAGCCTATAGTTTCAGGAAGGCTTCAGGTAGCAGCTATTCAGGTGTGTTTTATATTTATTTTTATATATATGTATATATATATATGTATATGACATCTATGTAATTTATAGCCTGTGGTGCTCATTCTTAACACTTTGAGGTGCATCCTTCTTGTGAGTATGTGTGTATTTATCCTTGTTCTATACTGAGAAAATATTAATGGAATACTTCTTTTCAAGTGGAAGCTTCTTTTCAAGTCAGTAGAATGAGTACTGCAGTCCTCGGTGATTTTAGGAAGGTGATAGTTCCCTAAATATACGCTTGACAGTATGATTAAGCTAGTTCTGTTAAACAGTTTGGTCTTTCATAAACAACAGACCATCAGTCTGAAGAGGTTATATGAAGTAGTTTATTACACTTAACAGCAAAAATGTGGATTATACAGACATTATGGCAAACTCATATACATTTGAATGAAGCTATATTTTTGAAAAGACAGGTTTATTTTTTGCTCTGCTTTATAATGAGGCAGTATAGAGATTTACCAATTACCACAGCATGTGTTCAGCCTTATTTTATAATAAATGAACACACAATTGAGAATCCTACAATAAATTATTTTCTATTCCTTTTTAAATGAAAGTATCTGAACATAAGACAGTTTTGTCAGGACAACCCATCTGTAGAACTGCATAGTGAATTCACTTTAACAATATATCTTTAATATAATCTCCTACAGTCTGGGTATCAGTATGTTATTCTAGCCGACACGGATTTAGAGAAGAGTAAATTGTGGCTGAACAAACTCACCTCCTATCTGTAATGCTAAAGGACTGATCTTAAGATTATTATTTGATTGTATCTATTTAAGCTCTGTAACTAAAGATCAGACTAACAGTAACATTTTGCTAATCTAAAAAATATTCTGTCACTCATAAGATTTCACAGAGCAACTGTGAGAAATATTGTCCAACTAAGCTCATTAACTTGGGAGTTTTCACAAGCTGCTTTTTTTATACAATACCTTCTGTTTGAGTAGGTTTCTCAGAAGTTCCCTTGACATGAAATACGCAAACAGTCAGGCTCACCTAGGACCTGAGTACAGTTGTGGACATAAAGGATTGCATTACTCTTGTCTAACTTTTTATGCCTACAGCACTCATCTGTAGCTAATCTAATCACTTTAGATCTATTACTAATCAAGGAGAAGAATAGGCACTTTTGGGGCACAATTCCTCTCACTGTAAAGTGAACACACGAAATAGGTCAAATTTACTCAGATTAATTTTGCTCACCTGAAAGAGTGCTATGCCTTGGAAGGCATGTAACAGCAGATGTAAAGGCAGAGATAAGGAGGACAGTTTTTAAAAGCCCAGTGAGCAATTTGGATCATATAGATATGAGGAGCCCAAGAAATATAAATTAAAATGTTTAGATTTATTAATTTTTTAGCAGAGTTCCAGCAGTATATTCACAATGTCTCTTGTACTGGGCTGATTTGGTATTTTTACAGTCAAACAAATTGACACTCATGATTAGACTGCATCATTTTTCTAGTACTTATCAGAGCTGCAAGGCGTAATAAATTATGGGCTCTCCTAAGAACTGCAGCCTCTGTTACAGGTCAACTGTGGAGGAAAAAGGATGAGCAGGGAGGCACTGCGGGGCGGAACATGGGAAGGTCGTAACGGGCGGAGCACTGCTGCCGGAGAAGAAGGCGGGGCTTTACAGCTTTATAAAAGAGCAGGACACGCTTCATTAAACGCCATTTTGCCACTCCTCATATTGGTGTCTGTGTGGTGATGGTCCGGGG
>NW_020449564.1:1055401-1074751 GCF_003343035.1 Apteryx rowi | reverse complement strand
ATTTTGCCACTCCTCATATTGGTGTCTGTGT
Organism: Apteryx rowi; assembly: GCF_003343035.1. NCBI lineage: Eukaryota > Metazoa > Chordata > Aves > Apterygiformes > Apterygidae > Apteryx > Apteryx rowi. Next base: position 1,074,720 of record NW_020449564.1, on the reverse strand, counting down.
GGTGATGGTCCGGGGCCTGGGGAGAAGGCCCCGTGCCTCCTCGGTAAGAACGAGAACGGTAACAGTCAACAGATCATTTTCACTATATTCTGTTCATTGTCATTTTATTCAGCCTAAACTCAGAGCTGCCTCTGGGGAGGACTACCTAAATTTAGGAGGCTTTAATATTACTCCCTCTAGCAGCCCTTTTGTCTAGAGCTGAACTTTTTGGCAAGCAATCTCCTTTTGTATGTATTCCTAATACATTTTCTCTGCCTAATAGGGACCAGAGGAAGGTTTACTTCAGGCTGCCAATGTGAGTAAAATAGCATTGAAGAGGAGTAAGGTGGACTCACAAACTCAGATGTGAGATGCTTTTTCTCTCCAGTATACTTTGGTTCCAGGCTAAGACCCTGCCCAGGCTTTCAAATCAGGGCATGAAGAAGGGTTACCTCTTTTCCCAAACGTGTTTAGGGCTCAGGAAAAGCAATGAATTTACCAAAACAGGTTAGATCTTCTCTGTTGAGCCATCAGTTTACCTAAATATTCTAAAATTTTCAGCAGTAGGACACTAATCATATTGATCTCACTTTCTTCCTTTGGCCCACTATAGTGAATTTTGGTCTTTTAATGGTGGTTCTTCAGTTTAATACAGAGGGATGTGAAATATCTTGGGATCAGAAGAGGGTGGGGTAGATATTTCATGGATTCTTCTAGACTGTGAAAATAATTCTTGGGAAGCTTGCAACTGAAAGGTACTGAATCCTGTGACAGGTGATACCTTTCTTGCCTATAGGAAATATAAGTAGCCAGTAGACTGTGGAGTCTGTTTATCAGCTATCTCACCTTGCCAGTGAGTGTTTCCAAAACCAGGTTAAAAAGTTACTGTCTTTCTCTTGTTTAATGGCTCATTTAATATATTATTATTGATCATTATTTATTGAGAATGATGCTGTTTTCAACTAGTCATACGAATTCTGGTTGCTGAGGGTCCAAGGAGACTAGCTGCTTTTGCAGTGAAACGTCTTGCTGCACTGTATAAATAAGCAACATAAATAATTAATAATATTATGAATCTCTCAGGACTTGATATTAAAAAAGAACACAACACAAAACAATCGGGAAAGTTAATTTTAATTGTCTGTGTTTTAACTGAACCTATTAAATAATAGGTTTCAGGAGTTGTGCAGGAATGTACTTTTATGATCTGAATGTTATCCTAGGATACTGGCGTTCACATTTAGATTTTCAGGTATAAGATTGCTACTTTATTTCACCATATTTCCTTCCCATTTACTCTGCTCCATAAGATTTTAATAAACTGGGCTGGATAGCACTCTGTCTTTCATTTGAGAGAGGTACCCATTTCCAGCCTATAGGTATTTTGTACAACATAGTGAAGCAAAAGTCTTCCACAATATTAACTCAGTCCCTTCCTGTAGCTTGTACTTCCAATTTATTTATTATGTTATATTAAAAAAATGCAAATAAATGTGGGAGAAATAACAATAGTGAAAAAGCTCAAGGAAACTTTTAAATAGTATTCACTCAACTTGACAAATTGTGTAACCACAGCAACACTGTGAGTTGCAATAAAATCCATCTTCACAATGCTCTCATCACAGGTCTCTAATACTTTCCAGTACATTTAAGCATACTATGGATTTCATAACCTCAGAATCAAGTGTTAGGGGACTTTCAAATGCTCACTTTCAAAATTGCTGCATTTCCCAGTACTGCCAGCTCTCTGTTCAAAAGTTATGAGATTGGCTTAAATGATGAAACTGTAAAAATAATTTGTGTGTTCTCTTTTATTTATTGCTGATTTCTGTACTGTTAAGTTTTCCTGGCTCTTTCATGTTAGAAATTTACTTTAATATACATGGAAATTGAACTTGTCATTTAATAATTTGATTGTAATAGCTGGGACTTTAAAAAATAGCAATGTTCCAAGAGCTGTGATAAAATTGGGTTATATGTGAACATTGGTTTCCAATAAACATACACTTGCACACACATCTGCTAGTAACCAGCTATTAGTAAGAATGACAGCAGAAGAACACAGGTAGAGTACCTAAAGAAGTTGTCATAATTCTTCTCTTGCTCAATTATAATATATGCCTAATGGGCAAATAATTGTAATAATTACCCTCAGTGAGTTTTATATAAGAAACTATTGTCTTTGTTGCATTAGTCTTGGTGCTAGAGTTTCCATTAAAGACTGTTTCTTTAGTGGTAGACAGACAATGTAGGTCACAGGTGTGATCTGCATCGACTCTAACATCGACTGTGTTCCTCATCTCCCAATAAACAGCTTCCAAGTGTTTTCCCAACTAGATGTTTGAAAACCGATGATCATGGGGTTTGGGGGTGTTTTGTTCATTGTTATCACAAATCCATGCTGTTCTTGCTTGCCTCTCTTTCATACCATTGTACTTACCTGCTGCTATTTTGTGTGTGTTAATATTATGTCCCAGATGTTACTGGTGGAGACTGATCTTCCCTGCAGTGACTTTTGTATTGCTCTTTTCCAGTCATGTCCACTCCTTTGGACCCTGTTTTTAAGTCTTCAACAGCTCTATACATCCGTATTCACACTTTTCTTCACCCTACTTCTCTGCTGCAGCTACTGGTTAGGTGATGTAACTACTGAGTTTCTTTCCTGAGTAAATCTGAATCCATGAACAGAGGTAGCAGCAGCAATGGAAAGGCATCTTCAGTTCAGTCCCTTCTCCTGTAGCGCTATTCAGCAGTTGTCCCAACAGCTACTATTAGGCATTCAGAGACTCCAAAACTAGGTAAGTCAGAAAGCAAAGCAATCCTAGATCTTCCAAGTGCATAATCCCAAAATCCGCATGATTTTGAAGGGTAATATAAAGAAAAGTTTTCTAACGGTGTCAACAGGGACCATAATTTTACCTTCTGTGCTTTCAGAATCAGATCTTGAATGTACAAACAGAAGTGCAAGGTGGCTGTCATATATCATTTTGAAAATAACATGTATTATGCATTTACAATGGTCGTCAGAATGGCTAAGGGATGCTTTCATCTTAAGCCTCTATTTTTAGGCTTTTAAAAACTGAAAATTATTGCTTTTTTGGATGACCTTCCTTCAAGCATGTTTTCAATGCCAAGGTGATTTCTTTTCTTTGCCTGAATGGGGGGTTGGTAAAATTAAATGTTTCTGGTTTTGAGTTATCTGAGCGAAAAAAATGACAGTTTCGTGCTTTGGAAAAAATGTTCAGATGCTTATTTGCACTCAGTACTGCAAAATGACTTAATTTTATCTTCAAATTTGTCACTCACAGAAGAGTAATTACTTTCTATTTTGAAGAAAAAAATGGTTAGGGAAAAAACTTTCTGCTTGAAAATGGCATAAAGGGCAAGAGGGAGCAGGTCTCTCAGTTTTCAAAAGAAACCAGATATGCTTTTAGTGCAGATATGCACTAAAATGCATGTGTATGTATATGCTTGTAAATTGAAATACAGTCTTATGTTCTACTGCATATTGTATACTGGTTTGTTGTCAACCATCCTGTTCCATAATTTTGTAGCTATTTAATGTATATAGAAGGCAATGCTAGTAGAACTGTTTGTATTTAAGGTTACTCAACTTTTCTCATTATAATTACCTGTCCTCAGTTGCATATTCAATTTGAAACTACTTGACTCATTCCCAGAGCATAATCTAGCTCCTGTACTAAATGAGGCAGGAATCCAATGACAATTATGATCATGTAATTATGTAGTATATTATCTTATAAAGGCTATTATATCAAATTATGAAGGTTATCAATTATAACAGCTATCTCAACTCTGGCATTTTCTAACTTCTAAGTTTTCTGCTTTGTAACCTTATCATTCTTTTACAATTCCTTTACATTCTTTTGCGCTTAATCTGAATATACATAGGAATTGCACATGTGATATAAATTTTCCTTAGATTACATCTTTGTACAGCATTTTTTTAGTTCATCATGGTCCTTAAAGCATTCAGGACTTGAAAAAGTTCTCTGGAATACCACAGCAAGTCACTTCATCTGAAAAGTCTTATGGCACTATTGTAAGTGCATGATAAGGAAAACACTAAGATCAGATATAGTTTAGAAATTAAGTTTTAACACTGCAACTCTGTGCTTGTATTTGTCACTAAACATCTCATCTTTCCCTATTTCAAGTTCTAATTACTTTTTTCTTTGCCCGATCTACATCACTCCTTTTTTGAGCTTCCTATTCTTACTGGACTAGTATCTTAATCCTTCATTCTTCACAGTTTTCTGTACTCTTTAAAATTCCTTAAAAATTATGCTTTTTTCCATTTCTACCACAATGACCCATCTTCCTGTTCAAAACTTACTTACCTTCAAGCAATAGAAACCTAGCATTAAAATCCTGTCCCATTGAAGTCACAGGAAGATTTACCATTGCCTTCAATAAGGACATAGAAATAATCTGTTAATGCTTGCAAATTAAAAAACAAGCAACTTCATAAGACTTTTTGAAACCTGCTTCCTTCTTGTCTAATGTCACCTATCTCCATGCCCTGTCATGTCTAGTCTACCAAACTGAGACTAGCACAGTGTTAGGGATAAGTATATAATGAATTTCAAGTTCCTGAGATGTAGTGTTGCTTAATTCTGCCAGTAAAGCACCTTATCCATATACTGTACATGAGTTTTATAAAGATATTAAATGACTGTTCTGTTCATACCACATGTTTCTCACTAATATACAACTCCACATTTAAATGCAAAACTTCTTCAAGAGAAAAACAAATTCTGACTTTGGTTTTGATCACTCAGATTTTTCTACTGAAATGACTTTGATAAGAGTGAATTGCTTTTCTCTGAGGGAAGTATAATTTTCTGCAGTATGCTTTGACTTGGAAGTAATGAAAAAAAACAAAGGACTAAAAAAAGAATCATTGTACTCTAGCAAAGGATCAGATTCAGCAAATCAACTAATCACAAGATAACATTAAAATGCAAGTGGGCCAGCCACCTGCATAAAGTTTAGTATGTTCAGATATACTTTGCTGAACCGGGGCCACAGTGCAGATGTCTATGTTAATTTATACACTAAAGTTATGATGGCCAAAGAAAAGATCCTCTAACGGGCATTGTTAGCACAACACAGTTGCAGCAGAAAGTTAGCAACAAAATTACAGCTGTAATAATAACTATAAAGTATGTAGTTAGGATCCAATTTTGAAATGCATTAAAAATAATGAAATTCTTACTGGAGAAGATCTGGCTCATTTTGTCTGGTACCCATCTATTGAATGTATTACTGTACTGATCAGGAAAACAACATCACTGTGAAAAGCTTTGCCAGAAATTTCTTGGAGACAAATATGATTAAAGGATTGTGTCCACACCTATGTAAATGACAGTAGCCAATTCAGCAGCCTGTATTCCTTGTACAGCCAATGTGAAAGAATCCTGACTGCGTGGCAGGAAGTTAACTGCTGCCTGTGTCCTTTAGTAGCCTAAGCTCCAAACTTTAGGTGCCTAATGTAGATGATTAAAAAAAAAAAAAAAATTAAAAAAAAAAATCAAAGTATTAGCCAATCTTAACTGCAAGCACTACTGCCATGACCAGGAGTAATATTTTAAAAGTATTAGAACAAGCTGTGCTAAAGGTATCAGAAACACATCCCAGACAGATATCCCACTAAATTTTGTACACAGGTTATTGAGATCTTTTTTAAGTTTTAATATTACATCTCTTAGATTTTGCTTTACTGTGTCAGTTTAAATAACAGTTAAAATAATGTGTTCCTATCTGAATTTTCAAATGCATTTTTTTTCCTCCAGCACTTCTGAAAGGGAACGGTCCCAGCCATTCAATAATGACGTTAGCCCGTCATGACAAGCAGACCTCCAAGAGACAAGAGGATCTGCTTACTTCGAGTTTCTTGTGAGATCTGTGTAATCAGTTGAGAACAGGAAAAGGAGGAAAATAATCCCTAATTTTAGAACATTATGCCTAGAATACCAGAAAAATATCCAGCAGTTCTAATTCTTATTCTAGAGTAGTGGGAACCTCTAAGGCAGCATAAAAAGCAGAACTGAGGACTAAGAGGATAAGCTTTGAGCAGTCTTTCATGCTGTTTCAATCTGTGATATTAACTGCAGATTAAATGAAACCACACTGTTTTCACTAGCCTATCAAGTATTGTAGGCGTTCTGGTAAGATCAGCACAAAAATGTATACTCTAGTATATGATAAAACCTATGTGAGATAACTTTTTTGATGGAAGCATTTAGGACCACAAATGCATTTAGGATAAGATTTGCAATACTAAAAATAGGTGGAAGCTCAGTGAAGACTATGGAAGTTGCAAGTCTTAGAAGATAATGCTGATACAGTAGATATAGCATAGGCATTTTAAGTAGAAATCTGTTAAACACTCCTGATCACCTTCATTTTGAGATTTCTGTAGCAGTATATCTCTGGAGTTACCTACATTTTGTGCTGATCTTTTATCATCCTTTTAAATGTTGCTGCACTTGTCCACAAAGACCTTTGTTTACACATTTTCCATGGGGTTGAGTCAGTGCTGTATGCTATACATCTTCTTAATGATGCTCAGAAATTGCTATTTTAAAAATAAGCATTTAGTTTTGCGGGGGTTGTTGTGAAATCTGCAGCTAAGGTTTCATTTTAGCAGATATCCCCTTATTATAGATATATTTTTGTAATAAACAAAAATGTGAGGCTTTATGTATTTTTCTCTGAATATATTGCAACTCAATTTCAAGCTTTAATCATTTGAACCATAACCGTTAGTAACTTCAATCTACAAATAAGAAAAATCCTACTGATTACTTAAATCACAGCAGCTCCTGATTTAATGGGTCTGGATACAAGTTCATCTGTTTACATCCATGTATGTTAGCAGCAACTGGCATGTGCTAGTGAGAAATTATATTTTTGTCCCTAAAGACTAGGGTTAAAATGGATTCTGGTCATTTCTATAGGCTTTCTGAGATGATGGGGATGTCATTTAGGATATATCTGTCATTAAAGATTAACTGAAGCTGCTAAATTCAAACCTGTCTATCTGAAGTATGAAAGAAATATACCTGGAACATACAGCAAAATGAAAACTGAGCCGCAGGTGAGTTCTAGTCACACCGTCGTGATACCAGAACAAATAAAGCAATGGACCCAGGAGAATATATTTTGGATCTTAGTGCAGCTGTGGTAAGTTGCTATTTGCAATGTTATTGTGAGAAAAGTTGCTGAGCCTTTCTAGCACCCAGTGACAGAAGAACATTATCTCATTATAGCCCATCAGCTCCAACTTCAGTCTGTGGTCTGTGCTGAAGTATGCAAAGACTGAAGCTACTCAGGGTAACAATCCATAACAAACAGCATTCACAGGATTGTTGCTGGGGAAAGTGCAAAGCAGAGGAGGTAACAGAAAGTGAGAAGATGATAATGCATGCATTGGGAAAATGCATGCAGCTGTTTGAAAAAGTGGAGCCATGTGATAGCCTGAGACTAATTTCAGGCTGCAATTGAATTGATTTCCTAACTACACCTGAGCCTATTTTATCCACTTAGAGAATAAGTGTACTCTATCAAGGTAAAGGAATAAATTCCTTGTGGTAAAAGAGGCTAGTTACAAAAGAAAACCATAAAAGCAAGAAAATGCAAATTAAGAGCTCAAAGAGCTTGACATCAGATATATTCTAATGCTGGTTGTTACTTAGGCTTCACCAGAGACATCTCTCAGTTATGAGTCAAGCACTGAAACAACACTACTTCTCAAAGTACTGTCACTCAGAATGAGAAGCCCAGCCTGCATCCCTCTTACTCCAGTTATGTTGGGGATAATTGTATGTCCACAAATGCCAATGATTTTTCCAAACAGTTCCCAGGAATCTCCCTTTTTCCTTTCTCCTCTAAATTAATTGGTAAGAGCCCTATTGCCCTGAGGCCTTGGTTCCATGAGAAATGCAAATGAAACATTGTTTAAACTTTTTAGGAATGGTTTGTCTTCTGACAAAAGATTCTTTGATATGTTCATTTTTATGCTAGATTTATCTTCCTTCTTAGAATCTCTGTTGAGTTACAATATCTTTTTTTTTCCCCAGACAGTGTGATTTGCATTTGTTATTCTTACAATTAAACATCATTAAAATTACCTGCATAAATTTGTGATAGTCTCATAATATCGCATCTCCTGCTGTCTTTCTATGAAGATCACAGAAGACAGAGATGACTGATGTGATGTTTGGAGTGGTTTCTTTTAAACCCTTTTCCAGACTAACTTCCCCAGTCACTTCTTGTCAGATTCAGAGGTTCAAGCTGCCACAGCCAGGTAGCTATTTAATTGTGCAGTGACTGACAGGCAAACCAATTACTGAAGGAAACCAGAGATCTATTGGGGAACATGCAGGAAGGTTGCTCTGTGGGTTTACTTCACAAGCCTATTGGAGCTGCTGCTACATGGTAAGTTCTCCTGCATTCATTTAACAAGAGGGGACTAACATTTGGGCCAATATAAACAGGAAACGGCAGCAGGATGCAGCAGTGTAGAACCACAACAGATGTGTCTTTGCAGCTCTCTCTGTTTATGCAAAATGGTATGTTTCTGAGAGATGCTCTGGGTTTCATGTAGCCAGAGGGTGTGATTATATATTTTTTTAAATCTTTGAAAGTTTAGAACACCCTCTAAAAGTATCAGAAATGCAGCGCTAGTTTCAGAAAAAAACACTGTTACATATACGCTGTGCAACTAAGCTTATCCTTGTGTAACCTCTATAGACACGAATGGTGAAAATACCATCTTTTTCACATTTAGCTTAAGTGCAGTTATTCAGTTTTTACAAGGTGTCTCTAACAGCTGGATTTAGTTGAACTGCAAATAATAAGGTTATACATATTCCCTTCTGGTCCCTTTGCCAGAAGATTGTGCAAGTCGGCAATGGTGTTGCCCTTAATATGAGACTGTTGTCTTTTCACAGGCAGTTGGGCATGAGAAGCTCTATCCCTGTTGTGGCTTTCCACCTGTCTCATATTTTTCAGTGTAATAGGTTAGCAAGGAATTTATTTTTACACCCAGAGCCTCTGTTAGTCTTATAAATAGTCAGTTAGTTTAAGGCAATAAAATAGATCCCCCAGAGAAGCAATTTATCTGTTTAAATATAGGTAGTTTCAGATGTAACGTCAGAGCATCATTTGGTCCTTTTTCTTTCAAATATTCAGTAGATTAAATTCCAGGATAACATAAAATGGCAACATGATACTAAGGAAACAATGATGTACACAGTCTTATTAGCAATTGAAAAGTTAGTAATATTAATACTAACAATGCTTTTCTGTCATTGCCTGCACCTAGCCTGCAGACTGCCTGCATTCCTTGTTCCCTTTCTTACTTTTATCTACTATCGCTTTTCTTCAGATTTCCTGAGGTAGCTTTATATCTTTGCCTTTGTGTTCACTCCTCCACATGTTTGATAGATCTCTTGGAAATCTTTGTTTGTGGAGATTCAACAGATCTGAAAGCCATCAAAGAGTTGAGACAGATTAACACTGGATGCCATGATTAACCATTGAATAAAAGTCAGGAAAAAAAATCCTTTTTGAGACAGCTCTTCATTTGTGATCTAGCACTTTATCTCCAGAAGTAACATCACAACCTTCTTTCTTCCCCTTCAAGTTTTTTTCCTCTCTTCCTGAAGTTATCCTCCCTATCTTTCCATTTGTCCTTGGTATCTCACAATACTATTCCTCTTTTCTTGAAGCCACTGCTCATATTATTATATGACTGCTATTAACTTTTAATTTTTATAAAAGACATTTCTGGCTGCAAACCCAGTGATCGCAAAACCCATATGGCATATTAAAGAATATCTAATTTATTATTTTTCAAATCTTTGAAACCAGAAGACTGCTCTTGATTTACTCAGAAGATAATTTTCCCAGCTTATGATTGGTTCTTTCCCTTTTCTTGATTTTCATATTTCATCCAATATTTCTAATCAGTATAAACTTTGTCATGATATTTTCTCTTTTACCTAGTATTTCTTACCTTACTTTCACAGTCTCCCTCCTCATCCCCTTCCTCCTATTCTTATTTTGCAGTTGCTTCCCTCAGTTTCTCACTGGTCCATTTTTTCTCTCCTAAATATCATCCAGCCTTTTTATTAAAAAAAAAAAAAAAAAAACCCTCTAATTTTTTTTCAGTCATATCATAGCTGATTTGGCATTTTAGAAAGCTCCATTCTCTGAGAAGCTTGTTTTTTTGTTTTTTTTTTAATTTTGAATCAACTCAGGTGATATGAGGTAGCCCTGACAAACATTTTAGATCAAGATGAGCTTAAGAGTTGAATCACTCAAGACTGAAGATCCTGCTCAGCAGGATATCTTACTGGAAGTAGTTCAAAATAATATTAATGTTAAGGGAGTAGATCATTTCAGGCCTAATTAACATGATGCATTAGTTTACTTTATTTGTAAGTTTTCAGTGTAGTATGATATGAATTTGTTAGAAAGCTTTCCAGTGGGGTATGATTCAGGGATTTAAAAGTGCAATGACATATAGGTGTCCAGTGAAACATTTAAAACATGCAATGACTTTAAGAGCGTGTATCCTGAATATTAAACAGCTAATATTTTAGAAACAGTTGTCTAGAATCAGCATTTCTGTCTTATTGAATGCATAGGCTTGAAACAGACAGTACATGAACTGGTACCATTAGAAGAAACAAATCCCATAAAATTAAATAATGGATTGACTACAAACTAAAATCAGGATTTGAAATTGCTCCATTATGCTGATTTTACATGCCCCTTAAGATTACTAAGCTATTTATTTTATTGCTCTGTCAAAGTTCTCCTTTTATCACTTAGATAATTCTGTGGGTAGGAAATTATGATTAGCAAAGTAGGGTTAAGGTTAACAATGGAGGTCAGAAAAAATGACATCTTGAATCTACTCTTTTGATGGAAAGCAATACTGAATCAACAGTGTCATTAAGCTCAATAGCCGTTATTTGAAACTGTCAGTCAGGTAATAGCAGTGGTCATCTTAAAATTACTTCTGGCACTATAGAGGAGATTTGCTAGTTAAGAATAGCCAAGGGTTTGCATAGGTTATTCATTTATTTTTTAGCCTTCCTAATAGCTGGCATTTCTGTGAGTCTGTTAATTCCTTTATACCTGCAATTTCTTGTTTTGCTTTGTCTATGAAAAGGGAGCAATGGACCTGTGGGAATGCACATAGACTGGAAGCAGGCCTCAGCAGCTCTCATGCTGACATTATATTGAATGCTTGCCTGTGTTATCATTAGGGCTGCTGGGTAATCTGCATACCCTGCTATGAGGAGAAGTGAATCATTAGGCTCTGCTGAAGTCAGCATGGATGGATTTTCTTAAAGTGTAGCTATACGCTCAACTCAGACTCACCTAGTAGTGGAGCCTATAGAAGATGTTCAGCTCTTACTTTTGACTTTTCTTTCATTTGGTTCTCTGAGATTGTGGTATGCATCTTGTTGGTTTTGGCTGTATTAAATTTTCTAGCATGTAGCAAACCAAAAAGATTGTTTATCTTTAAGCTATACATTCTCACGGTCCTGAAAGTCTGACTTTTAATATCTGTTAGAGCCTGAAAAGCTTGTCAAGTTGTTGATTTTTTCCTTATTTAACACAAATGTTTCTGCCTCTTCCTTGGGCAGACATGATTTTATTCTTTCTAAAGTAATAAGAAGTCTCAGTCTCTCAAGAAACACAAGAATCCTTTTCCCCCAGGCAAAAAATAATGACAACAGCTTCTCTGATGTAAACAGTCTCAGGACTAACGCATAAGTTAAGGAATATGCACCATCCGCTGTTCAGAGATTCTTCCACTGATGTCAGTAGGAGGCTTACAGATATGGCAAAAATAGAATGCCACAGAGCCTATGGGATATTTTTATACCATAACTAGATGTTACATGGAAAAAGGTACATAAGCAATGCAAGATAGGCCTACACTTGTGCTGATTTTGTTATCATCTTGATCCCTTGCTCCTTCACTAGACTACTATCACTGTCAAAAGAACTTGATAGGAAGAAGTATTCTGCTGCACTGTAGTTGCTATTTCTTCTCTTCTTGATCTACCATATTTTCCATATTTTTTTTCCTGCTTCCCCATCCTTTTGCTAAGATGTCAATAAATTAAGTATCATAGAATCACAGCGTCATTGAAGTTGAAAGGGACATTACGGAGACTGCCTAGTCCAACTCCCCTGCTCAAAGCATGGTCAGCTACAGCAGGTTGTTCAGGGCCATCTCCAGGTTTGAAATATCTCCAAGGATGGAGACTCCACAACTTCTCTGGGCAAACCTGTTCCAGTGTTCAATCACCCTCACAGTAAAAAAGTTTTCTATATATTTAAATGGAATTTCCCGTATTTCAGTTTATGCCTGCTGCCTCTTGTCCCATCACTGGTCGCTACTGAGAAGAGTCTGTCTCTGTCTTCTCTGCACCTTCCCATCAGGCATTTATGCACATTAATAAGATTCCCCCCTATCTTCTTGAGGATAAACACTCCCACCTCTTTCAGCCTCTTCTTGTATGTGAGATGCTTCAGTCCCTTCATCATCTTTGCGGCCCTTTGCTAGACTATCTCCAGTAAGTCCACGTCTCCCTTGTACTGGAGAGCCCAGAACTGGGCACAGCACTCCAAATGGAGCCTCAACACTACTAAGTAGAGGGAAAGGATCACCTCCCGCCACCTGCTGGCAATGTTCTCCCTAATGCTGCCCAGTGGGCTCTTGACCTTCTTTGCTGCAAGAGCACATTGCTGATGTATGGTCAACTTGATGTCCACCAGGACGCTCAGGTTCTCCTCTGCAAAGCTACTCTCCAGCTGGTTGGGCCCCAGCCTGTCCTGGTGCATGGGGTTATTCCTTCCTAGGGGCAGGACCCTGCACTTACCTTTGTTGAACTTCATGAGGTTCCTCGCCACCCACCTCTCCAGCCTGTCCAAGTCTCTCTGAATGGCAGCACAGCCTTCTGGGGTATCAGCCACTCTTCCCAGTTTTGTATTATCTACAGATTTGCTGACGGTGCAATAGTGACCCCTGAGTGACACTACTAGTCACTGGCCTCCAGGTGGACTTCGTGCTGCTGATCACAACTCTTTGAGCCCGGTAGTTCAGCCAGCTTTCAGTCCACCTCTCTGACTACTTCTCCAGTCCATACTTGATCAGCTTGTCTATTTTTTAAAAGTGTAAGTTAGTTACGCTGTCATGTAAAATACTACCATTAGGATTTTGATTTCAAAGCTTATGAAATTTTGGGGGGAGCAGATTATTTCAGATTTCTGAGGAGGTAAGTTTCCTCTAATGTTTGACCATACTTCCTCACTTGGTATGCAATTCATATGATAGATACTTAGTTTGTCTTAAACTATGATGTGTGCAGAACTGACAAAAAAGTAAATTTAGCCAGGATATGGAAGTCTGAGCTGCAGGCTGCGATCAAGTTCTTTGACCTTCAGATTTCAGATGAAAAGAACCATGAAGTGATTTTGTGACCAGAGACAGCTAGTGCAATCATAAAGCCAATAAATAGATTTGAAGTGATGTTTTTCACAACATGAAAAATAAACAAAAAGCCAAAATCAAACTTTCAAGAACACTTGAAGACATTTATTAAATATAAAAACAAAATAAAAAATCACTGAACCAAACACAGTGTCAATAGCTGTAGAAGCATACTCATTTCTCAATTTTCAGAAGTTTTTCACTTTCCAAAAATGAAATGTTTGTCATTCAGTAAGAACAATGACATGGGCTCTGTCCTGAAATACAAATACATTTTCCCAAATGGTTTTATTTTTTTAACCTCTTGCCTCAGTTATTACAAGGTTTTGAATAAATCAGGCCCCGCATGGCCTGTGTGATTCTCTGGCCTCTTGATTAACTGACTACTCGGGAATATCACTCTTTAAAAAACAGCACACATGAACTCAAAATTGTCTGTTTTCTATTAGTTTAGTTTCACAGTTTTTATCCAGTTTTAACCATAATAAGCTGTTACTCCTTCACAAACAAATTCAGTAGGAAGTTAGATTTTCAGTTGTAAATGCTGTCAAATATTTTGAAAGCTAATGGCGAACCTGTCAGTTAAGCTCATTGTGGGATCCTTTATTCTATCAGAAATGTGCTCGAGCATTTGAATAACAGATGTAATTGAAGTATTCAATATTCAGAAAAGTTGTCACAAATTCAGATAATTACAGATTGAAAAGCTGCAAGTTCCTATAGACATTTGCCTTAGTTAACCAAATATTTGCAATATCTTTTTTTTTTTTTTTTTTTTTTTCACTTCAAGTCCAGGGAAGTTTAAGAAAATGCTGTGGTTACCACAGTAAATATAGGCATAAGCATCCACGTTTTAAAGGTCCACACTTCTCTGTATAAAGGGACACAGGAGTTATTCTGTTTTCTCATTGTGAAAGTAGAGGTTTAGCCTGTGCCAGGGATTAAAGTTTCTGAAGAATTAAAACTGATCAAATGTATAATGGAGGTCTCATGTGAGCTAAATTAAAATAATATAGTAGAAGAACTCTGTGATGTGTTTGATTAAGTTGGTTGCATTAAGGACACACTTCACATTTGTTTAAACCCTGAGGTAACCCCATTTATTACTCTAGATGGGAAAATTCTGTTGGTACTGAGTGTGTTCTGCAGAAACTATAACCCACATTGAATTTATAAGTTATTAAGTCAGTTAGTGAACCACCTGGCTGGCTGCAGCCAAAGGTGGCTCATGTGGGTAGGCGAGAGAAAGAGGAGATTATCTGAGAGTATGCCTTGATATAAATGAAATTTGGTAATGACTCAATGAGAACACTTTCATATCCCAACTGTGGAAGAAATAAGTAGAAGACAAACTGATGGCAAAATTTCAATCTTTTAAGCACAAGCATTTTGGCCAATACAGTAATCCCCAGTAAATAACAGGTAATACAGTAAACCTCAGTAAAGTTTCATTTAATAAACACTATTCCCTGTGGTTAGCTTACATCCAACAAGGGTGTTTCATGAGTGGCTAGAGGATATGAGAGGAAACAGGAGTCAGACACAGAAACTAGCTTAGAAAGCTAGAGCAGGAAGGCATCTTAATCCAAGAATATGATCCCCAAGCCCCTTGTTCAGCTGCCATCCAGTTTTGTAAGTGCTTTAGTTTTCAGTGTTAAATTTTCAGAGCTGTCCAATAATATGTTGCTGCTCCTAGGACAGTTTGCAGTGTATTAGCCAGTGATTATATAATATTTTGGGAGCAGACACAGGAACTGTAATAGAATGACCTAACCCACCTGGCTACAGAGTCATTTAGTCTCTCCTCTCCTTGCTGTCCTACTGGAGTGTTTGGTCACAAATCAATAGACTCTTTGAGAAATTTGAGATCTTCTGAACCAGAATCCCACATGAAAGAAGGATGTGCTGCTACCACCTCTTTCGCCTACATTTTATAAGAAAAGCATGTCTTTTACACACATTTCAAGCTAGCATTTCAAGTTAGTGTGGCTACCTCCTGGTAACCCTGACAAAGATAACCTTAGGAATTCACTGAAAATGGCAAAAAAAAAAAAAAAAAAAAAAAAAAAAAGGCCAGGTAAATCTACATGATTAGGCTAGTTTACTTTTGATCTCAAACTAGATCACAGTAGGTTTTTGCACTATATTTGGTATGTTAGTGCAAAGTAAGCATTTTTACAAGTAAAGCTGGCACCGCACTCAGACAACTAAAAGCTGAGAGCAATAGTTTTCTAAACTCTCTCTCCCCTGTAACTTGAGAAAGCTCCTGTTTGAAAGCTCTTGGGTGATTTCAGGGCAAAATTAAAAGCGATCTAAGAGTGTCCATGTAGTAAAAGGAGTATTAAGAAACAATTTAGAAAGGCATTGCTGGTTGCCTTTCATTGTTGTTACCAAGCTGGAGGTGACTTCTCTTCTCCACATCCCTGGGTTAGAACTGCAGCCAATTCCCTTTGCAACTACATGGCATAAGGAGGCAATCTTAGTCTACTGGAAATGCCTTCCAGAAACGCTAGAAATCCCAGACTTCCTTGCCTTCAGTTTTGGAGCAGTTAGTGAGTAATTTTTTTTAAGGCACTAGTATGAACTTGAGACAATATTAAACTGTCTGTGTGGAAATATGCAGTGTTCCTCACCCATCATATTCCAACATATAGCTGTAGGTGCTGATGCACAGAGTTTCCTGACTTTCAGCAGCTTACTAATCCATGTGCTGGCATTTTTTTTGACCCATTTTAGGGCAGCAGTGCTCCCCATACAGTGTACAGTAAATAGACAGTCTTCAAGCAAAGTTTTGGTGTGTAATTCTTAGGTACCTGAGGACAAATATACACATTGTGAGGTCTGGCTCGGTACAGAGAGAGAACTGCTACAATTATAAAAGCAATGCAGTGCCTTGTAGAAATACGTGGCTGACGCTGACAACAATAAAGCTGTGTTAGCACAACTCCCATGTTAATAAACTCTGGTAATAAATCGTATGAGAAACAGATTAAGCCAAAGAAAATGTAAACCAAATAAAGGATGGTGTGTCAGAGCCAAGACCTTAAAATATTCAGGAGATACAAATTTCTCCTGCTGGTCTTTTCCAGTTACTGCTACAACTGCCCACTTAATTCTGAAATCTTTGAGACCTTTGAGAATTTGAGTGTAGCTCAGATCCCTTAAACTCAACCTGAATTTAATTTTCAGGAACATAAATTGTTTTAGTCATAGAAGTTAGCTACAGAAGGAGAAAGAGGATCTCTAGGATAGATTTCATACAGAATTTCTTAAATAATTATTGGCATGTTATTCAAGGGAAGATAGATCTGTGAATGCTTTGGTTCAGGTTAACAGCTTAGTACCTTCAATTCCTTGTCACTGCCTTCTCATCTGACTTTTAGAGGTCTTTTTGCCTTCAGTTTTACCAGTTTAAATAGTTCAGCTAGTTAGGTAGCTTATTTCCCTATGTTCCTACTCATAGTCACCTCTATTTACCTGTAAGACACACAGGTCACAATGACTGTTACTGCTTTGTGACTGGCTGCATATGGCATGTAAGTGACAGCTCCCAGTCAAGAAGCTGCTGTCATTCCTTTCTTGAGACTTTTCTATTTGTTTAAGCAAAAGATCTTCAACTGTTCATCATCTACTAATAATATTGTAATTATATTTCCTTTTTTGTTCATTTCCACTTGTTTACATACCAGAGAGGATCTGATTTGCTAATGCAGCTGTTAAACTCTTTTCCTCTTCATCCAGTAAATCCAAGTAATCTACTTTCTGTATACCTCAAACCAATTCTGACTCTGCCAACTCTTGAACTTTTCCTTCCACTGAAATCCCTGTGGATTCTTCTCATACACAGAACTACTATGCTTACCACATTATTATAAGTAGAAAATACTATATGGTTTGTGGGTGATGGAAGGGTCAGCATTTGAATAGGTCCTTATGGAAAAAATCAAGGAAAACTGCACACCTTAAACTCTATGTTAAAATGCTGTGTGAGGAATTAGTGTACAATTATTTAACTGTGCACTTATACCACAAAACACTCATCTACTTAAATCTCAGTCTACCCTTGCTGAATAGCAAACTCATTTACTTCAGTAAAAACAAAAACAAGTCAGAGCATAGCAAAAGAGAAAAAAGAACAGCACATACTTTGTAATAATAACAGCCAATTCAAGCCAATTACCCCTGGAAAAAGTTTGTGTGAAGCTTTATTGAAAGGCATTTTGTATTGCAAATTACACATTTCAATTTTTGGTCTCCTACTATTCAGGCTATCGCATTTTCAAAAGATTCCCCTCATAAGGTAATTAAGAAGGGCCAAAGACATACTGTACTTGCTGAATGTTTGCAAATAAAATTTACCTCATGCAGAGCCTAAGAATTTCACTTGAAAATTAAAAGTCTCAGATTGTTTGAATAATTAGAAAGAGAGAATTATACTATAAATTGTTTCACAGCTCTACTGTTAGCTGTTTGCAATGAGGAGAAAACAAATATAAAGTAATAATTAGGGGGTTGGAGGAGAATTCTTATTTCTCTGTATGCCTGCGTGCTCTTGAGATACAAGGCAAAAGAAGGCTAGATAACACTGTTAATCAGAAAATAATTCTCTTCTAATGCAAAAATGCTGATATGGCCTCCATTACTGTGAAAGCCTAGCATATTTAGCCTTATTTTGCCTACACTCATACACAGGCAAATGTACAATATACAAAAACAAAATCCACATCCTTATCAACTGGAAAATTTGGTCCCCAATTTACACTGACTTCCTGATATGGGGAAGGTGTCTGAGTTTGAGTCAGTAATTTCACAGATCACAAAGTTTTTAAAAAACAAAATGAATAGAGACAAGTGAGATCCTTCTAAAACGACAGTTTTATACACAAACAGGCACATTCCCTTTAAATCATAATGGAAACCAACAGTAAACCTATTTGGTCATTTATTGACCAAAACAGTATTGTGACAGGTAACATTAAAGAAAGGCCCCCAGTTCCAGTAACACTGATTGCTACACAGATTGGTAAAACAAAGAATCATATTTTCATTCACATTTTGAATGTATCACATATAGTATGCTTACTCGAATATGCTTGTAAAGAAAGACAAGGGTTTTTCTTTCCCTAATGTACAGTTATTACAATGTGTTAGACTAGCCACTTCCTTATTCAGTATTTGAATTAATTCATATCCAGGCATCATTGCCTTCTTTATCAGATATCAAAAACCCAGGGTCCCAGACATCTGAGGTAAATCACGTTTCTGTAAATTTTTGCATTATAGGATACTGGATTCTGATATCTTTATGACAGTAAAATGAACAAAGGCTTGCTCAGCCAGTGTGCATAAATAATTGCTGTGATAGAGGTAAAGCAATGCAAATTTTGTTCAACAAAGAGAACTACATTTGAAAGTTCTGGAGGTTTATAATGCCTACTGCTTTTTCTCACCTGCCTCTAGTCAACTCCCAGTTTAATTCCCTCACAGTTATAACTAAATCAATATTTTTATGGTGAATATTGGTTTTAATATTTCTGATTTTAGAACTAATGTGATTAATGGGATGTGGCTATGGAGGACCCTCTTTTAGTCCTCCTGGGAAACCTGCATGCTCRATCACCTCCCTGAAATGCCTGTACACCAATGCACGCAGCTTGGGGAACAAACAGGAAGAACTAGAGATATCTGTGCGGTCGCAGGGCCATGATCTYATTGCCRTTMCRGMGACATGGTGGGATAGCTCGCATGACTGGAGTGCTGTCATGGATGGCTACGTGCTTTTTAGGAAAGACAG
>NW_020449564.1:947658-1052960 GCF_003343035.1 Apteryx rowi | reverse complement strand
TAGGTGACCCTGCTTGAGCAGGGGGGTTGGACTAGATGATCTCCAGAGGTCCCTTCCAACCTCAGTGATTCTGTGATTCTGTGATTCTGTAATTTCCTATAAAAACATTGAATGTTGGGTCAAATAAATTTCTGTATGTTTGCAACCTTAGATAAAATGTCCAGGGGAAACAACTCACTTCCAGAAGAGGAAAGGTGTGGAAACAGCGACTATGAATCTTTTGACATTCTTCTGTGTTAGCTCAGTTAACTCAACAATTTACAACAGAACTTGCTTCATAAATTGTGTTCCTTTTGCAATACACCTGCAATACACCAATGTTTGCTGGCATCATGGATTGGACTCAGGATGTTTAGGTCAAGCAAAAGCCTCTACCAAAAAAAATTAATAATCTGGCTCTGTTTTCTCAAAAGTTGTAATTATGTTGCAAATGTTATAGATAGTAGTGAGAGTGAGAGTAATATTAAGAACAGAGTAGTAAGAGCAGAGAATAATACCAATGAAATAAGCATTATACTCACACTACTCATTCGAAGTTCTGGTGCTGCATCGAATTCAATTTCCTGTACAGACTACCTATAGATTTGATATGTTGGAATGTTTTGTTAGCACTGGGTCTTGACCCAAAGATTATTAGTATTAGTATTTTTTGCTTGACCTGCCTATTTCAGTACTGTCAGCTGAAAAAATACAGTGCTTGTCAAATTTTTTTTTTTGGTTTATCTATTGTGTATCTAAAGAAGTGATCACAACTCATTTCAATGAATCCAGCTGCAGTTATATCCAAGTTAGTGAATAAACTAGCTACATATTAGCTGTTTTATATTAGGTACTGAGAAAATGGTCTTAGCAACACAGTGTTCAATACTGGCTGCCAGAGTGCCCAAGATCCAGAATTCAGCATTTAACCTGCAGTGAAATCTACTCTGCTGTGACAGCCCGGCCAGCAGGATCCAAGCTCATTTGCAAGTATGTCTACATAAATCATAGTCACTTCTTCAGATTGCAGCCTGTGGATTTCAGAAATACCAAGAGGAATGAAGGATGACTCAATGCCGTCTTCAAACTGGAGTGGGAAAGTAATCATACTTATTGTCAAAATTCCACTATTATTTTGCTTCTCACAGTGCAGCATGAGGGACAGTTGACTGTAGGATAGAAACAAAGACCTGGAGGGCTCATCAAGGCCTCAGAATTCATCCAGTCCAACTTCTACAATGAGAGAGGATTAATTTACCCCAGGCATCCCCAGTGAATGACAAAAGAATCTGTTTCCAAAGCTTCCCACAAACAAGACTTCAGAACCTTAGCTTTTTTACAGAGATACCATATGGAACAATGCCAAAAGCCTTCTAAGACTTCTGTTTCTAAAAGTAAAATATCTACTTCTTCCCTTACTGTCAAAGAATGAATTTAGACTTATTTGCCATGATCCAGAAAAGCCTATATTTTCTTTTTTCTGACATTTCATTAGCATTTATGTTTTTTTAGAAATGTTTGCTCATTGATTTAAGAATACTTCCAGGGACTGAAAGTAGACTGATTTGCCCAGAAGTCTTCAAGAATTCTTTTCTACGTTTACAGATACAGTTTTCCTTTTTCAGCCCCTGATAGTTCTTTTATTCTTACAGAAAATTTAAAAATAATCTTTGATAGATCAAAAAGTGCTTTGTTTATTTTGTCAGGCACATTCGTCAGGACCTTTTAAGTTAAATGCATCTATCTGTCTAAACATCTAACTGTTTTTTCTGGACTTTGCCCTAAATTTTAACTCCTTCTAAATTAATTTAGTTAATATTGTCACAGTTTACTTTTTTTGGAAAGACTGAAAAATAAAGTTCTCTGCATCGTTCATTATTTTCTTTTTTTATGCTTCTTTCATTTCCTTTTGCTCCTTTCTTTCTACAAATGTATTCTTAAAGTTTCTCTTATTACTTTTGATGTGCCTTGTTAATTGAAATTCATTCTGTCTTCAGTCTTTCTGATTTTATCCCTGCCTACTTGCACTATTCCTTTATATGGTCCTTAATTATGTTTTGTACATGTGTTGTGTAACCAGCCTTCCTTTACACTTTGTTTATAGGAATCATATCTGCACTGTTACTTCCAAAATATTTATTATTTACACACAATGCTGTAGAACAGATAAGGGATTTTCTCAACTATATTTGTCTCATAACCTGACGGTGACCCTCAGTTTTGTTTATTTTAATTTGTTTGTAATGGGTAGATGAACTCCCAAACTATACTTCTAAATAGAGTATGACAGCTTAGAAGGAGATGACTTATAGGTTCCAAATAATATTTTGCTTGAACCAATGGTTTAAACAAAAGTAGGAAATGTTAATTGCAAGCCAGAGTTTACGGTGAACTTTAGGAAAGGAAGAACTCTAGAAACCTCTAGGAAAAACTCTGCTCTTTTTATAGGACAACACATGCTGAGACAGTCATAAAGATTTCTTTGATGAAACTGATAAAGATCAGGAATAGTTATAGAAGTAGCTAAAATATTATAAAAATAAAAAATATATTTTATAAAATATATAAAGTTGACTGCTTACAAAAGAACAGTAAAAAGAGCATCCAGTTCCTTAGGGGAAGAAAAAATAGAATGCAGTTATTAAAAATAGGAAAAGAGCCCCTAAATATATCCAAAAGGTCACATTTAATGAGAGACTTAATGGAATACAAAACACAAGAGCAAAGGCTCAAATAATTATGAGAGCAAAATGAATATTTTGACATAAGTTTTACTCAAGTATTAAAACTGGTGTGATGGATTCTCAGGTGTACAAAGTCAAGAATAAAATTAGAGATCTGAAGTTGATAGTTAAGGCCACATTCTACATTTTAAGCATCCCTCTCATCTAGAAGACCACAGTCAAAAAAAAGTTGTGTGAAGGATTATAACATAGATACGCATAGAAACCTGATTGTAAAAGAAACATCGTGATGAGTTTAAACTCACTTATTTCACAAGCTAAAAAATGTGGGGGGTTTTCCACTAATGGCAAGCTTAGAAAACCAACCAGTGATCAAAAAGGCTTTGTGATCTCATTCTTTCTTATGTTTCAGTTCCATCATAAAAAATCTGAAGACAACTCATACATTATACTGCAGTTATGTAAAATCATTTTCTTCTAATATTGCCCTCAGCATGTCCTAAGCTACACTTTTGTTTTTAGTGAGTAGCTGAATGGCCTTGTAATTACAATTTAGGTACAATTCTACTGATAACATAAGTACTGGAAGAAATAGAATTTAACTAAATCCTTTCTAAATGTGAGGTAACAGTAATAAAAAGCAACAGATTTTTTCTCTCAGCAAGGTACGCAGACATAACTTTGAATACACACCAGGAGCTGAACTGATGTGTAAGAAAGAATAATTTTACTTGAACTCCCTACAGAATAAAATGAAATTTTGGATTAAATCCTCTTCTAGGATTTAAAGTATGTTGTAAAACTTCGTATTGTTCTCCAATAGGATTTAGGAGATTTATAACTGATTTTCTGGGAAATAGTCATAGGAATGACTACTTTTTACATTAGAATATTTGGTCAGAGCA
This sequence comes from Apteryx rowi, assembly GCF_003343035.1. Taxonomy (NCBI): domain Eukaryota; kingdom Metazoa; phylum Chordata; class Aves; order Apterygiformes; family Apterygidae; genus Apteryx; species Apteryx rowi. Next base: position 1,049,392 of record NW_020449564.1, on the reverse strand, counting down.
AAATAATTCATGTTATTCACTTGCAATTCACTTGGGTTATTTGATGTAAATTATTCTAAAATAGCTTATAGACAGATCTCAGTGGTTTAAAAAATAAATTTATCCCTTTAGATAGTTTTTTTTCTCCCTTTCAGTGCTTTCAGCCTTAAAAAACTTTAAAAATTTTCTGTGTATATCCCATCCTTTCAAGAGAGAGGAAAAAAAACTAATGCATAGTTAGAACAGCATGTATGCCTGAGATAAGCCTGGCAGGACACCTGGCATACCATGGATCTCCATGTATATAGATTTCACTGGATGCATGTTCATGTGTGTTCATTTTGAAACATATGTTCATTGTTCTGTCAGTCCTAGACTTAATATTTTTATTTATATGTTTCTTTCTTTCATAGAAAGATACAAAGCATATAATCTTTTTGATGAGGCAGGGGGATCTCATTTGATTTTTTTAAATTAATAGACAAATTCTCCTGTGGAGCTATCTTGTTAAAAAACTTGCTTATAATTAAGAAAACAGGATTTCAATAATTTTTCTGAAAATTTATTTACATTGCTTATCTCAAACTGGTTTTGGCAAAAGTGTCTCTTAGCACAGAAGGCAACCTACTAAGTGCAGCAAGAAGACTTCTCTACAACAGCATTGTAGGACTGTTTAACTCTGAAAGTATAATAACGGTTGTCCAGATTTTTGTTCTATTGTACCTCAGTGTCAACATCAAAACATTTTCTCTTAAATATTTGATTTGGACAAAGAGTGCATATATACTGAGAAGTGCAGAGGGTCACACTTTTACTCTGTCCACATACTGAGATGTTTGGATGCATGAATCTAATTTACCATTTTATCCCAAGCCAGAGCCAAAATGGCTATTTACAGCAATGGGTATAGCCCGTGCATCTGAAAAAGAGGAAAAGGATGAGAGCATCAGTAGGGAAACAATCAATTTCCCCAGCTGGAACTGAGAAGACTTGGTGTCATGGTAATGTAGCTAAACAGTTTCTAGACTGAATCTGGCCTGTGTCCAGAAAGCTAAAAGCACAAGCAGATTTATGAAAGCAGGATTCAGTTTGAGATTAACACAGCTAAACGTCGGAGCAGGATTCAGTTTGAGGTGAAGACACATAAATACATGCGCTGGGTGCCTATGCTTCCATTAAAGTCAATAATGAGCAGGGTCATGACTTAGATGCACGTGTGTGTGCCCAGTGCCATCAAGGCTACGTAGGGAGTTCGGGACACCAAGCAAGGATGGCAGAAATGTTGCAGGGCTCCCTTTCCGGAGCAGTGGCCAGAGATCAGGTGGACTAGCACAGGACTAGCAGCTGGGCTCAGACGGCTCTAGGTGCTGAGGTCTGGGCAAGAGGATCCCAGCCTGAGGACACGCAGTTGATGGAGCCACGGTGAGCTCACCTCCCTCTTTGTCTCTCTTCCTCTCTCTCCCTTGCTCCCTCTTTTCCTCTCTCCTTCTCTTCTTTGCTCTCTTGGACGAGCCGTATGGTTTCAGACTGTGGGGTCTGGCAGTATGTAGTCATCATCAAACCTCCCCTGTGCTCTCTAAATGAGTCCTAGGTAAGAAAACTCAAGCAGGTGTATTAGTCTGTGGCAAAACCCATGGAGGAGCCATACAAGAACTCAGCAATCCACAGTGTGTAAGCAGTATCTTTTATTTCGGGACCAATACCTGAACAATTTCAGTTCTCTTGTGTTTGCTCAAAACATGTATGTTTTACTTATCTCATGATCTTTAAGATCCAAAATTTATCACCACATCATTTAAAATCTTTTCACGCTTAAATATTTTAGTTTTCAATGTGTAAGCCTCTCAACATGTCATTGAAAGAAACAGATGTTGGAAGCAGTTAAGCTCTAGGATCTCAAGAGTCTGATACTAATTGCACAGGTAGACATACATATTTCTTTCCCACTGAAATTTCAGCATTCTAGTAAGGAGATAAAGAATATAAATTTCTTTCATGTAATGAGAAATATAAGACAAATATTGTGTTCCTCACAGAGCAGAATATATTTCTGTGTCTTTATAATATACATTGATCCAGGATTCTTCACTGAATGTTAGGAATTCACCCAATGTCTTGAGCACTGCAGTTTTCCCTTGGGTGCCTGATTTAGCTACCAGATAGATACATAAAAATGTGCACTCAGGATTCCTAATGATCAAACAGCTGCAGAAGCTCAAGAGCTGTACTAACCCTGCAAGAGCAGTATTTGATTTACAATGCATAAATATTTCCTCATATTGAGTTTTCTGTCAGAAAGTATTATTCTCTCTCTACATTTCTTTTTTAAATGCTTTTGTTCAAGCGAACTTCCTTCTGGGGGACCTTTACACTGTATTTATGGACTATGTGAAGATAATCATCCTTTCTTGCAGGATGCAAACAGATCAGCTGATCTTCAATTAAATCTTATCTTTAAAACATATAAAGCCAATTTTCAAAGCCTTCTAGTACCAGTCTGATGGTATCTCATAGCCAGAAGAGTTCAGCTGTTTCTCCTGATTATTCCTCACCTGAGGTCATAATCTTGTTTTTGATATGATAATCATTTTCACAGAAACCAATTTCAGTGCCAGAGGCAGACTATGACTTGGGTTAGGGAAAAAACACCAGAAGCACTTGAATTCCCAAGAATTAAAAGATGAATCTTGTTTTCACATAAACATCTCTATAATGGAAACAAAATAACAAAAGAAATATATTTTACCTTCTGTGCCTAAAGTGGGAACTATCATTCAAAACTACCTTTCTGCATCAACGAGCTTTTGAAGTTATACACTAATCAAAAGCTAGTGTTCCTTCTTTATCGAACAAATATCTGTAGAAAGTTAAATTCTCATTAAAATTAATAATTTCCAGTAATGTTGATTAAATCCTTCAGTAAATATAATCTGAAATAAAAGTCTAAAAAAAGTCTACAAAATTGCATATAACAGCAGTAACAAGGGTAATTTACATGCAGTAACACAGCACATATTTTCTTAGGTATGGGAAATACCTTGATAGGGGTGCCCTTTTGACATTCTAACAGGATAACATAAGTTTATAGTGCATTTCCTCTACAATTATTCTGATTTTCAAGTGACTTACAGATGCAACACTTGAGAAAGCAGGACTCTTACCTGACACAATAAGTGATTCTTCAGTACTGTACAATAGGAATTCTCACAGCATAAACAGCAATAGAAATATTATACCTATTTAAAACATTAGAAAATATAGTCGTGGTTGTGATTGTCTTGGATACCAAATCATATGGTAATTTATAGGAATGCAAGAGCTGATTGCTATAGGTACTGTTTTAAAGGAGTAACAATCAAGTTTGTGTTGCAGTCTGAGACAAAAGCTCTTCTTAATTGATGACCAATTCAAGCAGAGTTGCTTATCAAAGCGAAACAATAAAAGATATGGTAGTTTTATATTCAGTGCATGAGAAGTGTTTCAGCAGGCAATTCTTTGTTTATCAAAAACAAAACAACACAACACATTTTACAAAATATTGATTGACTCTCTCAAATAAATCAGGGATTGGCTGAATCAGTCTGGGTATTGGGATGGAGTAGGCAGATAATACACAAGTTACTATCTTTCTGGTAAAGATGGCTTTCTGAGCATTAAAATACAGAAAAACCTCTCTTTTCTAATAGTTAGTGTGAGATGGGAATGTGACACAAGGGAGAACACAGAGTAGTTTTGCTGATATTTTCACAGTCCCCAGAGCATTTTCATGTCACTTGCAGTGAGCAGAACGTACTAAGGGGAACCAGTCCTTGGCATGTCAGAGGACATCCTTTCAGTTCCCCTCCCTGCATTTAGGATTTCCAAAATATGCATTGTTTTCCCCAGCAGAATTACCTCAGTTAAATGTTAAGCTCCAACATATAATGTCTCTCTGAGTTACTCTATATCATCCTGGAGGTGAGTGCAGAAGAGAGTCTCCAGGAAAAAGGTGCATCGAGGAGGGAGGGTTTCATGCAAGTCACCACACGTCACTTTTTCCCTGGCCAGGAGAAGCACCACAGGTACGAGCTCAGTGAAAACTATTGAAATTGTGGACTACTGAGTAGGCAAAAACAGTAATAGTAATGAATCACAAGCACTTATTCACCTGACAACTGCAGCTCAATTTCAATTATTTATAACACTTCATAATGTGCTAATAAATATTCTGTAGTATGTCTTGAAAAAGTAATGAAGTCTTAGTAATATAATGTCTCATTACAGTATTCAGCTATTAATTCTGTTTTGAGGAGGGGAAAACATCATCTGTTCCTATGAATAATATGTTTCTTGTCTCTCATATATATATATGTATATGTGTTGTGTCTGTCTGTCTCCCTTTATCAGTGTTTCTCTGACTTTTCTGAGTTATATTTTCTCATTATATTTTCCTTATTCTAAAGGATTTTTCATTTCACAAATCTTCCCTCTTGCTCTGCCTACCAAAATCTCTTTATCTGAAAGTGATAAATATGAATTTATAATGCCTTGAATTTCATTTCCTCTCTCTTTATGCTTGCTAGCTCTGCTCATTCACTGGACTTTTTCAGCTTATGCTGTCAATGAATTGGAAAGTAGTAAAACAAATAGTTATACATGTTAGTGAAGGGGTAGAATTAAGGCAACCACAAATCTATCTTCCAAGCCCTTTATTCCACCAATCCTATAGTTTGAATGCTTAAGTTAGGATTTATGATGATCTGTTACATCTCAGGTCAATGTCTTAATTTTCCAACTCTTTGTGTGTTGCAATGGTCTCACTCTTTCTCTGCCCTGGACTAAGTGAACTATATATATATATATCCCTTGGGTTCAGAGCATGGAAAGGGCAAGAGTATGCAGGTGAGGCTAAACTTTAGAAGCAAGGTGCAAAGAGAAAATCTTTTCCTGAAACTCTTATTTTTCTCTCCAGTCAAAAAGTAGCAAGAATTTATGAGAAATACCAATATTCACATATATCAGTATCATCTGACAGTGATACGCCACTATGGCCTAGTAAAGAAGCAGCACATTTTTTGTTCTTCACCAGCAGAATAGCTAGTGTTGGCCAAGGACATGACACAAGATGTAGCCATGAGGACATCCAAAACTAATAGGTCTGATGACCAGCAACAGTATAAGATTATCTTCTTTTAAATTGTTTCAAATTATCTAAGCAAATTATGAAAGACAAAGAGAGAGGTCAGCTAAGAGTTATTTACCAAAAGTATGAAACTGCAATCCAGAAATCTTCATTCAGTTCTTACCTATCCCTGGAGGCATCTCTGAACTCCTCGGATCTCTCTTTTCCTTATTGCAATTTTCCAGTCCCATGGACTGATGTAGTCATGGACTTAGTTAACACTGCTTCACCTGATTATTATTGTTTTTATTATTATTTTGTCTCTTTGGTCCCAGAGTTATCTGTCCAGCTATAATTGGGATACAGCTGTACAGTCAGTGAGAAAAAACAAGTTCTTCAGGATGGTAATCTAGAAAGCTTTCATGCTCAATGTGGGGCTGCCCAGACTGGGCTGATAGGGAGCATTAAACTCAAAGTGTTCTGCTCCCCTTTGGAAAACCTTAGATTCTTTTGTCTTCTTACAACCCGAGGGTAGGTACCTACGCTTATTTTTCTGGAGAACAAGATCAGACTTAATTTAATTCTTTAAAGCAAACAAACAATTGAGGGGGGAGACGTTGGAACGCTTCTGTCATTGTAACTAAACCATGAGAGGTCTCAGACAGGAGCTGGGAGAGTTGGTGTCTCTCTTGAGGGAGTTCAGACCCACATTGCCTACTTCCCATGAGAGAAATCAAAACTTGAATCTGAATGGGAAGCAGCAGTTTCTAGACCTTTCTCTGAAGTTATGCCCTATAAAGAAAAGATATGCTTTGTGGGCCCAGAGAGGAAGAATCAATGACAGAGGTGGATTCTCTTCTGGATCTGCAGGTCCTGAGTCTATGTTGCTTGAACTACATCTAATTTTTCATTGACTGCCTTTAGGTAAAACACATAAACATCCCAGGGAGGCAGGATCATGACTAAAACCCCTCCTTCCAAACTGAAAGTCCCTAAACAGCAATTTAAATGCTGCCTTTTTATATCATGATCTCTGTATAGGTCATGAAAAAAATTGCGGTTTCAGGAGTCATTCAAATGCATGGAAGTGCAGTGATCTCTGGTATGCATCCAAATTTGATTGTATCACTCTGTAATTTAGAAGAGGTCTTGGGTTTCACATTGGCTCCAATCCAAGAACAATGTTTTCCTCTTTCTAATTGAGAAGAGACTGCATGCTGTATGATAAGACAATGACTAGACTTCCAAAATATTCACCTTTACTGTGTCCTCTTTGAAATAGGTTAATGCTTTATGACTTAGGTATAAAAGTCATCAGTTTTTAGATTCTCTGCTACTGCCAGATATGTTTGTTACTAATAAACAGATATGATCCTGGTAGGATGAGAAAAAATAGAATCAATTAGAGATGACTTTATTGAGGTTGCTTGCTGCACAACCGGTACAAAGGGCTGCTTTGAAAGGTATACAGAATAGATAAACTCCTCAGCAGGTGTAGACCCATCCTCTTCCTTTGAACTATGCCGGTATACCTCAATCAAATCTCAGGCCCATGTATCTACCTGGTGTGCATCTTTCTTATGCCTTTGCCACCTATTCATCAAAAGAATCAAAGTGAAAGACCCTACAGAAGACATGCCTGCCTCTTTATTTGAAAATCACAGGCTAGTCTGAAATCTTAAAGAGTAGGAAAATAAGACATGGATTATATAGCCTTCGTATAACACAAAACCATGATGTTAATAAAGAGTTTTTGCATAGGTAGAAATTTTTTACTTAGAAGCTAACTTTCATGCCATAGTAAAGCAAGGTGTTAGTCATATCTTTCCAACAGCAACTGAAGGAGTTTTTGTCAGCTTGAGAAATTTTAATATCATTATAGATTCTCTGTGCTTCAAAATAATGTATAATCAGTCAATATCATATTCCTAAATTATTTAGTAAATGCACAAAGATAGATCAGACATTTGATAATACCAGAAGCACAGCAGTGGGTAAAATTGATTGAATGCACTTTGAGCATGAATAAAAGAGTTTATGATTTATTGACACTTTGTAGATTAATCTGAGGCCACATTGTGCAGTGAAGCAGAATTGTAAGCCTGATTTGCAGGAACTTTAAGGACACTCCTACAGAAAGAAAAAAAGAATTATATCACACTTCTTGACATAAAGTATTTTTGGTAACTTTCAGTGAACTTGTAAATTATCACCTGTAAATAATGGATGGGAGGGGGGGGAACTGTTTTTTTGCCAGGGCTTCTAATAGTTCTACTATTCATTTTAAACAACAAAGAAAAACATTTAAAAAACTCGAATGAAAAAGAATTTAAAAACAAAATAATTCTGATTTACTATGCGCTATTGTAAAACTGATGGTTAGAATGCTATGGTATCATATTCTTTAAATAATTACTAATTCATCCAGACCTTATGGATAACATGACTACATCACAGTCACCAATCTAGTCTTCCTCAATTTTATGAATGATTGCTTTGTATTTTAATACACAACCTGAGGTGGATATGTAATGCAAATTTACATTAAAATGTCAGTGAATTTGGGGATATTTGATAACAGGGTTTGAATTTTGCAACCTGAGTGTTTTTTCCCACTTTAAACCACAGATCTCTGCTGCTCTCAGTGGAGCCTAATGAGAAGTTGGATTTTTTTTGTGCTGTATACACACAAGGTGCTTAGACAGCACTGACAGATTCCTTTGTCAGTTTCCAATGAATTTTAGATTTTAGGTTGTTTATTCAGCTTGTACTGGACTAATAGAAAAAATTACAAGATAAATCCCTTGTAACAAGTAATATGAACATCAGGATCCTAAGGGCAGTCATGCAATAAGAGTTGTTAAATATGTCTGTGATAAAAATGTATTTTATCTTTCTATACTGTTGTTGTATGGGCTGAAGCAATGTCACTGCTGATAGCAAAAAAAAAAATCCTTATTTTATATCTATCTATATAATATATATATATAGAGATATAAATATGTATAAATATATATATGTGATATCCAAAAATGAGATCTGGGAATTACCCCCATAGAATACATATGGGGAAGTTTCCACTTGGGGTGATTTATTTAGTGTGAATGAAGCAGCAGAATATCATGCCCAAAAATTCAGACAACAAAACAATAACTCAGCTTAGTTCCTATGAGTCAGTACCATTTTATATACATTATTAACAAGGTTTGCAGGAGTCTTTTGTATAGAAAGAAACATTCTGCTACAAAATCCTAGATCATATTTCCTTCTACTGGGTCATCCTGACAAATGTCAATTTTCTTTCAGAATTTGGTGCTCTTCATTTGCATTACCAAATAATACAGAGCAATGTAATCTTTCATTTTCTCTTGCTGGAAATGTTGAATAAGTTTTCACTGGAAAAGAAAAGGATATTACTAGGGACTGCAAGGTGGTGCAACAAAGTGATCTAACATACTGTGAAATAAACATTACCTTTACATACCAAAATATGTATAGAGTATTTCATTATATTTTATATGGGGATGCTGTCTGTGAAAGAATAATGCAATATATTTGGAAAAACAGCAGCAAAAGTTGACATGTTTTGAAGGTACTGTTAGACCACAGAAAAACCCAGAGGTTCAGAGACTAAGTTTTGATTTTACTCCGAGAGGCTAGGAAGGAGTCAGATATGAAAAAAAGAGATACATCTTGAAAGAAGCTATTTTAAAAAGTCAGAGAATCAATCAAGCACACAGAGGCTGTTCCAAGAAAGAGAATGTTATGAAAGAATAATCTGCTCCAGTTGTGGAAAGACAAGATGGGAGAAGAGAATAGAGGACAAAGGAAAACATATGCAATCTGGAAAATATGAACAAACAAAGCTTGAGAGTGAGGAGGATGTCAGAGTAACTTAGTGGTAATGACTGTATTCAGATCTAGGATAAGATGGCCTGGCTCTACTGGCATGCATTTAGTTGTGATCCTCAAACAAATTCTGAATCTGGCCTTTGGAAAAACATCTTTCATTGGATTCTGTAAATTAAATAACTCTCTTATTTCTGGATAGCTTTCTTTTGATATTTGGGAACTGGTGAGAAGGGAATTCTTCCCTATTTTTCTTTTTTTTTCCTCTAGTTTCTTTAGTATGGAATAGCTGTCATCAAGGATAGGAAACTTCTTGTTTGACTTCAGTGTTTGTGTCCAAAAGGTATTATTAGAAAATCCTAAGAAAGAAGGGGGGGAATATTTCTACCATTTCCTCGAGGCTATTTTAGTTATTCAAACAAGACATAAATCAGAGGATTCCATACATAATAAATGAAGAGAAATAGGCATCTCAAAAGGTGTTAAATTAAAATAAATAGTTTGATGTTAAAACTAAACTAAATAGTTTGAATGATACTTTTTTACGGAACTAAAATTGTAACATGACATCTTTAAGTTGCCAGTACAAGAAAGAGATAGTTCTTCCAAATTATGAATTTTTAGGAAACTTTGAACGAATTACCTCATGGTCAACTACTTAAAATCTACTTAGCCCTAGTCAGATAGCCACTGCCACAAACAAAGGCAATATCAGTACTGTGGAAGAGGTGACTCACGCCAAGGTGACTAGATGAGATTTCAGATCACAGGAAAGTCATGTAACAGGATAATACCACTTTTTTTTTTTTTTTTTTTTAATGAGAGAACAGGGATATCAGTAGTCATGAAACATGAGAAAGTAAAGTAATAATGAAAAGAATTTGGAAACATATCCTGTACAACACTAATACCTGCATAGTCAAATTTCAAAGCATCCTATCAATATATGCACTTTAAAACATCTGATCCTTTTGAAGTAGAATCAGTTAAATTTCTGAGTCCAGACTGAGCTCAGAGGAAATGGCTGATTCCTTCACCTTTACCATAAAACTGTAATATGAACTAGAACAGTTTACCATCCAGCTGAGAAAACCTGTATGCTTATGTTGTAATGATTCAAGAAAACAAAGCACTGCTCAACATGGGTATCTTAGATGGGTGCCCAAACCATAGCCTAGACGGTATTTAACGTTACAAACCCTATGTGTATAAAAATTATTGCAAACTCTCAAATGGAACAGTTTCCTATTGGAAAATCCTGGCATGAGGAAACTGAAAAATTACAGAGATGAGAGTTGAGCTGGGAAGTTCGAAGGTGTACCAAAACTGTAGTGTATTCTACTTAAAATTTTTTTACATACTACCTTTGGATTTCGTATGGACATTAGGGTGTAGGTATTATTGAGTGCCCTGAAATCTACTCTCCTGTGATTCTTCCCAAGTTCAAGTTTACTGACTAGCTTTTCTAAGGGTACAACTGAAGACACATTAATTCATTCTGTTTCATTCCTAATTTGTACCCTTAGCCATAGGGAATCTCATCAATAAACGAGGTAATTGTTTTGTACTAATTGTTAGAAACAGTTGTTGATTTTAATTTCTGTAATGTTCTTAACTACCATGAATATGACTACAAACTATATGCAAATAAACAGCTTCATTCAAACTTCCTTACACTTTATTTTTCTCTTATTGGTCCATTGAAGTCTTTTGCTAACACTGTAATTGTGTCATGCACATCATGTTGGGGAAGGATTTTTTTCTCCTTTTAATGTTTTACTTTTCGGTGTTAACAAGTTTATAGGTATCATCCCCAGTGTTATGATACGGTTTTAATTTAGAAGCAGATGACCATTATTTCACTGTAAGTCTTTCTACAGATTTATAGTCATAAACCTGATGGTGCTTTAGGGATGCTTTCAAAAGAGAGCAGCAGGAAAAAACAAGGAAAATGTTGGAAAGAAATGTGTTGCTGATTCTCTAGCAGTTGTTTCAGTTTTAAGGGGAGAATCAGAACATCTGTGCAAGTGACTGATGCTATTGGGATACGGTATATGGTGGGCACTGTTAGGACAAACTTTATTTAAATTTCAGCATCTCCTGTTAATGCACTGCTTTTGTGACATACACTCTTTTTGTAATGCCATGCCTCCCTGGGCCATGGGCAATACTAACAATGCCATGGTTTTCTGATACACAGAAAAGGCTCACTGCTAAATTCACCACTAGTGGGGGTCGGTTTGAAAAGAATATTCTCTGTCACACTTTTTCACTTTCTAATATCTACAGAAATTTGAATAAAACACTATTTATTTTCAGTCAGGGGTTTGAGGTTTTCTTAGTAGATTTTGCATTCTTATTTTGCCTTAGAATTCCTTGCAGGCATAATTGCTTATTTACAAATGATATTGGTTATGTATGTAGCACTGTGTTTAAAAAATGTTAAAGGGGGTTTATATTTAATGTTCCAAAATTCTCCAAAAGTCAGTAGTGTAGAAACAGATTAAAAATGCAGAATAAAATTGGAACTTGACAAAAAAAATTTTTGTCTGATTTCTAGAGTGGTCATACTTACATCGGTAGCAAAAATGTTATAAATCTCTTCCTCTTTACTACTATTATTCTATGATCATCTATAGTCTTATCTGTTTACCTAAAATGTATAGAAAGGACATCAGTCATTATCTCTGAAAAAAATGCGTTGCCAGGTAGACTTTATGATTTTAGGAACGAGATAAAAGCTTTATGACTCAAAGAAAACAATCAAATGCTTTTTTGTAGCCACAAGCATCATATTTACTTAAAGGACTGAGACTATAAAAGCAAATATCTCTTACAGGAAGCTAGGACAAAAGCTGTCAGAGAACTGGGTAGTAAATAGCTCTGAAATTGTTTTCTCTGCTTCATTTCCAAAGCTAAGGCTAAGAATGTTTGACCTTTACAAATGGAACGGTTTCCTGCAGGTCACGGCGCTGCACTGAGTGCTGCTGGTTACGTGCAACTTGATGCAATCATCATGAATGGTAAAGCTCTGGCTGCTGGCATAGACTCCTGCATAAGGATGATTTCTAAACCAGTGACATTTGCTTGTTTCAGCCTCAAAAAAGGAGGAACACCTCTTTCTGCTTCCTCCATTCAGTTTTATTCCCAGTGTTTTTTGATGGGAGCAGGGAAATTAAATGGTGTGATCATTCAAAATGACCCAACAAATTTAAAGGGGTAAAGGGGTCAAGGAGGGAAATGTCAAGCAGAACAAAAAACCTGCTCTCTGACTTGTCATATCTGTAGTTTATTAGTTGACACCTTGACATATTAGTGAAACATGGAAGATGTTTCTACTAAATGTTATATCACGACTTACTAATATTTTTAACGAATGTCGTATAAGCCGAAGGCCAAATTTTGCTCCCATTCATAAAAATAGGAATTTTCACTATTAAACTCAATAGAATAAGACTTGACTTTACAGTCAACTATAGCCAATTTATCTTCTTTGCTCAATTAATAATTCTTGTATGGACACTGTTTTTTTCCACATTGACAGCACGTATGTAACATATCCACTGAAGCCACGTATTTTCCTCTTTCTAGTCCCTCCTCATGATTCACTTTTGCTGTGCCTGCTACAAAAGTCAAGCAACCAGGTTGTGCAATAGTTGAGAGCAAATATCTGTATCTACCAATATTAGGAATTATAGATTTTTGCAGTACCTAATCAGTGCTATCAGATAATGCTCCTTTCAACTGTCTCTCTGTTTTCTTCCCCATAATTTTGTTACAACTTCTCTAGAGTTACCATGTAAACTCCCAAGAGTGAGATATCTGGTATAATGTGATCCTAACCCTGAAATCACAGCACTGACGCTGTCATAAAAGCTCCATGTTGGTAAGGATAACAGCAAAGTAAAAGACACATGATAAAAACACGGAAATTTTTAAACATACTACAAAAGATGGTAGTTGAGTCCACAGAGGCATACAGTTTGAAATTCATAAGTGCTAAATTCTGGTGAGTTTTGATTCTCTGACATGACAATAGTTTAATTACTTTACCAATTCTTTTAAGAAAGAATATTGATGAGACCGGTATGAGAGCTTCTCCAGTCTCTAGCTGATGGTGATTTGGGATTCACAAACTGTTCCCTGTATCTAAGTACTCTAAAAGGCACTATCTGGTAGTTTTGCTTAGAGCACAAAATTCACCACTAAGCACAGAAATCATTATGCCCATCACTGAAAAACATAGAAGAATTCCAGCTGCAGAAACCCACCATTTAGGTGGGTAGTTAGAGTACTTAAAAGCAAAAGAAAAACTGGCTTTGTCCAGTATGAAAGATGAAATAAAAGAAGGGCACTGTCCTGTTAGTTTGTTCCCTGTTATAAATGTAAGTTTACCACTGGGTTTCCCTCTGGAGCAAACCAAATGCTTTCTTCTAAGAGGAAATCTGAGTATGGGTGAGAAGATGTTTTGTATCAGGGTCCATTCCTACTTGTTGACAACTTAGTCATTAACAGCAAAACTTTCATAAATCCATTAACTATAGTGAAAGTTGACCCACTGATGACCAAAAGGTCAGTGGAAGATCAGGAAATACATGTGTGTGAGTGTCTCATAACCAAAAGTGGCCCTGGAAGGCATCACCACATAACCATGCACATAGATATGTAGACACCAACCATCAAACACATACACATACAAAAAAAGATGCAGCATCAGTTTCAAGACAATGTTGCTCACTCCAGGAGTACAACACATCCCATGCCTCCACATTCTCAAAAACAGCTCCCTTTCCCATTGATATAGCCATGAGACCCATGTGGGGACCAGTGTATGGCAATCTCATTGATTGCCTCCTGCCAATGGGGAAATCTACATTGGATGACTGCTCACACCAAGTCAGTGACTGTTGCTGAGGACAAGGAGGTAAAATCTACAAGACAGCTTCAAAAATTTGACTGTTATTGTGCCCATGGTACATAATCAGCCCTTAAATGGCTGGCTGGTAGAAGTAAGATGTTGGAATACTCAGGAGGGCAATGGCCACCTTCCTGATCATTGTGGAGGCTCTGGTTGGCATCTCCCATACTCAGAGGTTTGAACCTTCTCCAGGATGGCTGTCATCTCCATCGTCTGTCTCTTCTCAAAGGATGAGGATAACGCAGTAATGGGTATCAGGTACTTTTACGGTTTTCCAGTCACGTGCATGAGAAGTGCAACAGCAATTTCAGGAATAGCAGTGGCAGCAGGGACAGCAGTATTGGAAGTGGCAGGAGCAGTAATAGGCTGCACATTTTTTGCAATTAGGATTGAACAGAGTTTTCCAGCATGTATTGAGCACGTTAACCTCAGTGATGACAGGAACACATACTATGTATTAGGCAGACTAAAGTGTAACTCTTTCTCTCTAGGTCACTTTTATACCAGTGACTTTTACTGTTTACAAAGAGACTCTGAAAGCAAGGTATACACAACTGAAGTAAATAGAAATTATTAATTGACAAGTTCACACAATAGATATCAATGACTGATTCTCATTAAGACACCCAACGAGCCAGTCTGGGAACTGGAAGTCAGATGGGGTAAAGCTGGCCTCCCTTGCACCTTGAAATGGGTTGATCTTTAATGTTTCTGACTTTTCATCTTCCTATTCTGTTTTTTTTCTTATTTTTTTATACTTTCTTTTGTCAGTATTTTTTTTCTTGCATCCTTTATTATCACCATTTCAACAATTACATATTGTTTGTGTTTTGCTTTTCTTATCTTACACGGCTTTAGCTCATGTCCAATCTTACTCCTTCATACCAGCTTTTTTAGTAAAACTAAGTCAAGGTCACACAGCCAGGCTGCATGAAATTAGGCCTTAAATGAGGGACAGCTGAACCTCAGGACTGAGGTTCAAATGGTGAAGAGGGTATATGCTAGAAAGGCTGTGTAGATACAAGGCTTACTGGGGAGCTGTTTCATCTGTCATGCAGTATGAATGTGGTCAGTGTGGTCATATGCTTACCTTGAGCAATTTGTACCTAATTCAGTCTGCACTATCAGGCCTGGGAATCAAGATGATATTGATGAAGTTATTTGCTCAAGGTTTGCCTTGCCTTAAGGAAGCTCAGTATCATTCATTTTTCCTCACTTAATTTGCTAGATACTGTAAGTACACTGGATACTTAATATTCTCCATTTGCCGCTGAGAGCACTGAAATAGTTTCAGCATTGTGAAGCATCGTTCATGGTGTCTGGCATCCAACTTCTAGGTGCTACTATGCTTGTTGTGAGAATATACATTTGTACGTACATTTAGAAATTCTTATGGTGAACATACCATTATGGTGAACACAGACAATCTGTGTAATAATATGTCACAAAAACAGTATCCTCAGTTTAACTGTATTCTCATTTTCCACAACAGAGTTGCTCAGAAGTCCAGGTGATAAGCTACTATTTAATGCCACAGATAGCATTTGCAATTATAATTCTGATAAAATGGAAGAACACAAAACTCCATTAACAAGTTTGAAATACACATTCTTAGAAATTGTAATGGTTGAAAAAGCAAAGTATTATAGAGAATTTTACATAGATGTACATTCAGTTTAAAAGAATAGATAAGGCAGAAACTTAGAGAGTAAGGTAAGGCCTTAGTTTTCCTAGCTGATGGGCTCAGAATATCAAAACTGGAATTTCTTTCTTCTCTTTTCTTGGTTGCTTCCCTCAAAAACTTAGGCATTTGTGTCCCAAGTGATTTATAACCCCTTCAAATGATAACCTGGTATACTGTGTAATGTCTGACATTGCAAATTTAAAAAGTTGCAAGACCTGTATTTAATCTGAGTTATTCTTTTGATTCCTGTAAAAATAAGACATGTAGATTTCAGAGAATTCAACACATAATATGAAGATTATGTTTGTTTTTCCAAATGAACAGTCTGTAGAGGATAACTGAAGCTTTTAAACAAAAATAGCAAAATAGAAACTACATTATACATACCGTTTCTACAATATTGTGTATAGAAAAATACATACCATTCATGTGCCTAAAGAAAACGATTTTCACTTAAATGAAAATGTACTCCAAAATATCATGTACTCCAGTTTCATCTCGGTTCAACATATAATATAACTCCCTGGACAAGTGTTGTAATTATAATTAAAGTCATTCATTGTTGTTTTAATTAGCAGTAACAAAGTTCTCCATTTTGTGCTCTATCTTCATAAGTTACATCAGCTGCAGGAGCTATGACAGTAAACATTAGCATGGAACTATCAGATAGACACTTTTCTCCAGCTTTCCTTTCAAATGGAGTAGTTAGAACAGGTACATTAGAAAAATATTGTTCTCACATTTAACAAACAAAACCAATCTCCATGTAACACTCAGAAACAAGATTGTTACAGCTACCAAATGGAACTAATAACACCGCCCAAACAAAAGATGAACAGTCTGATCGCTCTTCTATTTCTAAAGTTTTGCAAGTACATACTCGTAGCTAAAGTGCATGGCTACAGTGCTAAAGAGTCTCTATATACTTATTTTTAATTTAGCTTGCCATAAAAGTAGCTTTACAGAAAAACATAACTATAATTACAACAGCACTATTATATCTCTGTAGTTAAGAGGCTTTCAGCATTTTCATTAAATACTTCTGTTTTCATGGTTTTCAAAATGGGCTACAAACATGCACTCTGGTCATAATCTACTGCACATTATATTGGGGAAAAAACCTCTCCTAAATGTAACCAAAAATTTCAAGAAAACACACAAGCCTTCTTACTTACAGAAGATGAAAAAATAGAAACATCCCCTTGCATTTTATAACCCTTTATAGTTTTTTTCTCAGTTTTCAAAACAGATTTTTTTTCCAACTCAGCTGTCAGAGATATCACCAAATAATGGAAATCCATCAGGCCTCTATAATCCAAACTGATTTACAAGGAAAGCACCAGGGTTGATATCCCAAGTCCACTAATGGCAGTGAAAGTTTTTCCCAATAACTTAGTAGTGCATTGACTTCATTCAAGAGATCAGCTTACATGACTGCAGTTAGTGTATGAATTTTATATACCTTAATGTGCAGTAATGGTCTTATGTGCTTTAGCTATAACTTAATATTATGTTAATCTTACCAGCAAATACCATAATAAGAAATAAGATAGGAAAGAAATCAAAAAAACAACAAAATCTTTCTGAATCATTGTTCTAACTGAAAGCTGGCTTCAAACACATGTACTCCACTAACTAGATATTCTAGTTTCCATTCCATATGCTGGAAGTTTTCTCCTGGCCTTCAACATGGAAAGAATAACCATGATTTTCTTTTTAACAGTTCACTAGTGTATCATATAGGTTGCTGTATTTTAATATTTGGGGTAGACTGTTATGAAGCTGATGCATGTGGTGAGCAACTTGATTTGGAGCTATTACTCAAGTGGAAAAGAATATTTCTAAATAGATTGAATAACGAATAACATATATTGGTGATTCTCTCACACAAATCTGTGAACAGAGGTGTAAGGATTGTATCTGAAAAAGAAGCCCCATGTCAGAGGGAATAATAATTATTGCCTTGCACAGAGCCATAAAACCCTGTGTATCTCAGGATGCACTCCATTCTTTCTAATCCTCTCCAGATCCTTAGAGACACTATTGCTGCTGCTGCTGTTGCTTATTCAGCTTATTGCCAGAAACATCAAAAACAACACTGGCTTGGTCATGTTTGCCCAATTTAGTTATAATTCCAAGCTCCCCAGAATCATGTCTGCAGTGGACACTACTTTTGTACCACCCTTGCTATGTTCAGGCCTTATATACTGATGAAATTTCTTCCTTTAATACCTAACATACTCAATGGGAATTAACTGAAGAATTGCACGGAGAACACTGAAGACCTTGCATCAGCCTTCTCCACAGCTTGAACATTCTCCTCTTGTCAGGAATAGCCCTACTGTTTCTGAAAAACACAGATACCAGCCTGGACCCCAGGACTTCTCTCTCCACATCAGCCTGCTGACTTGGAGGCTGCAGAGCCATGATGCTTTTCGTGCTTCCTCTTTCTGTCCCTCTAATCCTGAGTTTTGGCTGTGCATGACGCAACTTCAAAAGGAACACTGAGGATGGCCCCGCCACATCTTGGCCACTAGACCAGTGTTTAGGTAGAACAGGAGATTTGAGTTTCAAAAGCAAGTGCTGCAAGTCTTAACCTCCTCAGAAAGAAGGTGTCTGGCAACTATCTCAATTCCTTAGCGAGTTTTCTAACAATAAGTTTATTGTATAAAGGGAAGCACAAGTCCCTGTCCTTCAAAACATTAATCATTTCTAAACAGCATGGAGTAGATGTGTAACTCAGATAGAGCTAGGGGCTGTGAATCAGGCAGGTTACTGTAAGTTGTCTCACCCCCTCAGTAAATATTGTAAACAACACTCTTCAACATTACATTACCAATTTCCGCTCTTGGTGTGTTTACTGGCTGTTAACTCTTCTAGTTAGCTTGGTATCTGTATCTAAATAAAGCTCAATAGCAGAAGGCTACTCATCCTGAAATAATGACCTATACCTTTTTAATAAGTGGTGCTTTTATGTTTTTTAGAGTGTATTTATCTTCTCTGAAACTTGAATTCATAACTTTATTAAATAAATAGAATGACATGGGCCTGTTCTTGCAAAGCAATCCATATGGATAAATTCTTCTGAAATACAGTGTCCTACTGTTCAGGTGAGCTCCAGAAACTTTGCAAAACACTGCAAGAGAAAACCGGAGGTAGTGCTCAGTTGTTAATTTCATTTTAAATTCAGCTTCTTCTTAAAATGGTTACTCTGTATCAGATACTGAAAACCCATACAGGTGTGTGTGTGTATACACATACACACACGCACAAACACAAGCCAGTTGTAGTTGTGCTAGAACTGCCTCCATCATTCAAATAATTTATCATCAACAATAAAAATTAATTCTGGGCTAAGGATAAAAGAGATAAGTGTGGAAAGAGAAAGAGAGCATTTAACTGAGTTCTATATCTGGCTGACAATTTAAGTTTATTCATACTTCCTCCTTTTCTTCTTCTTCCTGGATATCCATCTAAGCAGAAGTTCTGGCAGGTGTTGGGACTCGTAAGCCTAAATTAACACTTCAGGTCCGCTGACAGCCCATTCTTTATTTAGCAGTAATATTAGGAAGTGATAAAGAAATAGCAAATGTTTAGGTCATCAGTTGCAGGATTATTACCTTCAGTTCAGTCTGTTACTCTGCCTGGTATAGACATCCTACATATAGACCAAATTGTATCCCAACTAGGGCTGCTATCACCCATCTAAAACTGGAACAGATGGCAGCATGGGAGGGAAAGGTGTCTTTCTAATGTTCTGCTTTTCACGCAGGCGACTAGGAAGATACAACACCCTGGGAAAAGGTCACTGTACTCTCTGCAAACCTGGCATAAATTTACGTCTTCCTGAGGCAGAGAAGGAACTGAGACCGAGATTATAACTTTCAAAATTGTAGCCTTCTCTGAGAAACGCAGTACTCTTGACAAATCTGTATGCTTGGCTAAGCCTTGATTGAGTCTTAATCATTCTTATATATTAGCAATAGAAGTACAGCAGAAGATTATAAAGACCCTGCACCTAGCTGGAAATGCATCAAAAATCAGTAAGCAGAAAGAAAGGAAGTCAGTAAATAGGTGGGTGCTGTGGAGGAGGAGGGAAGGAGCAATGTACAGAAACTGTGGGACAGCATGCAGTATACATGATTTAAAATTGGGCTATGAAGAACTCCCATGGACTATTAGGGCCCTCAGTGAGGAAACTGTGCATAAAATAGAAAGATACTGACTACTTCATACGCTGTGATATTGTGAAGCTCCATTTAAAAGAAATATGACAAATAAAAGCAGGCATTGGCAAAACATAGTTCAAAAAACAATACGTGATACGTGAAATACTTGAACTGAATTGAAATATTTAAATCTTTTTCTGGACAAAAAAGATTTTGTTTCTTAAGGTAATGCAGCAGATCATCTGAGATCCTTTAACACCATGTATGTAATTGTAAAACTGGTCACAACAGATAGAATGTGGGATTAAAATCAAATATATATATTTTTTTCATTTCTTCTGGGGAAGGTGCTAATTTGAAAATTTATATTAACAATATAGTCAAGTTGAGTATTAGTTTAAAATATTATCTACTTGAAGCTAGCCTATGTAACACACTATTTTATATAAGCTAAAGATTTATTCTTAACGTTGTAAAAAATATTTTTTTTTGGTGGATGATCTTTTACTATTTGTTTTCTTTTAATGGAATGTGCTCTGACCCAGACATGCTCTTTCCAAGAAACTTCTCTTGGGTTGTACTAGTTGTGCTGAAGTGTAAAATTCTAATTGGCAAAGGCTTGCCAAGAAATTAATGTGAATAATGGTGTGGATTATCTCCTGTACCAAGAATTTTTAAAAAAGACTGGAACAGCTGGTGTCTTCTAGGGCTGTATTTAGTTTGAGCACTTCAAAGCTGAAGACTGAAGGAGGAATAAATAAGCAGAATTTATGCAAAATGTACACCTTAGACTATTACTGGCTTGACAGAGAAGTTTGGCTGCTTAAAGTTACAAAAAAAACCTTTCGGTCTGATCAGTTACCCCATCAAACTTCATCACTGCTTCATACTAACAATTTGCAGCTAGCCTGCCTTGACAAAGAAAAAATAGTATTAATAAGTCATTTAATATTTAAAAAATGCTTTCTTGTAATATTTTAGATTTGCACTTAGAAAAAATTGATGACGGTTTTAAAATGTCATCTCTAAAGACATGCCATCAACTCTTAGAAAACAATTTTGAAAGGCTGTAACTTACTGTGCAACATCTGCTTCCGTCTAAGGATAACAATATTTTAATATATATTTACTAGCACGTAATTAAAGTTCAAACATCACTATAGCTATATAATTCTGTTTACTTATTTCAACTTTATAATTAAAAAAACTCTTCTCATAGGAATTTTGATGCAGTTTTTACAGAAAATGAGGTATATATTTTGTTTACATCAGGGTAAAAGAATAAATTTTCAAATTACTATATACAAACTCCCTCCTCTATGTAGTATTTGAAAGCACAAGCTAAACTCTCTAAAAAAAGAATCAGGAAGAGTAGGAAGTAATGGATTGGAATAGCCTCTAAGTGTTTTTCTTGAAGCAGTTCTATAGCCACTCACTTTTTATTTCAGATCTTTCTCTTTGATATGTTCTTTCATTCCCATTCCCAAATGCCATTCAGAAAAATAAAGCGCTCTTTGCAGTTACATATTGGCCTAGGATGTTAGCTTGCAAATTATATATAAACACTGGGAAATTCTTTTTAGCAGTGCTGAAGCTTCTTCTAAAATAAGCATTTGGATATTGTATTTGGTATTACTCAAGAGGGTGCAGGCAATTTGCATAGATTCACTACTGCCTCTCTAAACAATATGAAGAGACAGATTCAACTGCAATGTCAATAAAGAGACTCCAACTCTCTTGTGTACCTCTGTCTTAAATTTATTTTATAATTTTGCTTTTCCTCCTTCCTTTTCTAATGCTTTGAATAAAATATGAAGGGAAAATTTATTTTATGATTTGATTTGATTTGACTGTTAGATTTCACCTTTTTTCTATGCCTTTTTGAACCTATAGTAGGATGGATGACCTGTTACACACAAGTTACCTGAGATCTGTGAGCAGCTTCAGTATGGTTAGGCAATATTGCATGACAAAAAATGTGGTCATGCTAGTAGTAGGCTGCTTAAGCCTATTCCACTATGAAGTAGATTGCGCGTGATCATTATCTTTGGTCTGTAAACCTTCTCCTGAGCTTCCTTTCTTACCCTTTCTCTTAGGTATGGAACACTGGCTTGTGGTTCTTGACTGTATAAAGATATTCATGTGTCTCATGGTAACGCCTGCTGTACAAACACGAAGTTCGCTATTTGCCATTAAGCCCCTGAGACCAGAGGAGAAGTCTGGAGCAATGAAGACTTTCCTTTGGTGGAGGAGGATCAGGTTAGGGAACACTTAAACAAACTGTCTCAATTGTCTTTGAAAGGTCRTGATGATCAGGAGAGGTTCCTGAGGACTGGAAGAAAGCAAATGTCACCCCTATCTATAAGAAGGCAAATATAGGCTAGTCAGCTTCACCTCAGTCCCTGGGAAAAGGATGGAGCAACTAGTCCTGGTTATTATTTGCAGACATGTGATGGACGGGAGAGTGAGAGGGAGTAGTCAGCATGGATTTACAAAGGGGAAATCATGCTTAACCATCCTAATAGCCTTCTATGGTGAGATGACTGGCTTGGTGGATGAGTGGAGAGTGGCGGTTGTTGTTTACTTTGACTTTAGTGAGGCTTTTGACACTGTCTCCCACAATATCCTCACAGATAAGCTGATGAAGTATGGGCTAGATAAATGGTCAGAGAGGTCAACTGAAAACTGGCTGAACTGCCGGGCTGAACTGCCGAGGGTTGTGGTCAGTGGCATGAAGTCCAGGTGGAAGCCAATCACTAGTAGTGTCCCTCAGGGGTTGATACTGGGACCAATACTGTTTAACATCTTCATTAATGACCTGGATGATGGGACCAAATGCACCCTCAGCAAATCTGCTGATACAAAACTGGGAGGACTGGCTGATACACCAGAGGGCTGTGATACCATTCAGAGGGACCTCAACAGGCTGGAGAGGTGGGCGGAGAGGAACCTCATGAAGTTCAACAAAGGCAAGTGCAGGGTCCTGCACCTAGGGAGGGAATAACCCCATGCACCAGTACAGGTTGGGGGTTGACCTGCTGGAAAGTAGGTCTGCGGAGAAGAACCTGGGAGTGCTGGTGGACACCAAGTTAAGCATGAGGCAGCAATGTGCCCTTGTGGCCAAGAAGGCCAATGGTCTCCTGGGGTGCATCAGGAAGAGCATTGCTAGCAGGCGGAGGGAAGTAATCCTCCCCCTCTACTCAGCCCTGGTGAGGCTGCATCTGGAGTACTGTGTCCAGTTCTGGGCTCCCCAGTACAAAAGAGGTATTGACTTACTTCAGCAAGCCCAGCAAAGGGCCACAAAGATGATTAAGGGCCTGGAGTATCTCTCATTTCTCAAGCAGGTGACCCTGCTTGAGCAGGGGGTTTGGACTAGATGATCACTAGAGGTCCCTTCCCACCTCAACTATTCTGTGTGATTCCATGATTCATAAGAGGGGAGTCTGAGAGAGCTGTGACTGTTTAGCCTGCAGAAGAGGGGGCTCAGGGAGGATCTTTCAATGTTTATATTTATCTGTAGGAAAGGTGTAAAGAAGATGGAGCCAGACTCTTCTTAGTTGTGCCCAGTGACAGAATGAGAGGCAATGGGCACAAACTGAAACACAGGAAATTCCACTTGAACACAAGAAAACACTTTTTCACTGTGAGGGTGGTTGAACACTGGAATAAGTTGCCCAGAGAGGTTGTGGAGTCTCTGTCCTTGAAGATACTCAGAACCCGATGGGACATGGTCCTGGGCAACCTGCTCTGGCTGATCCTGCTTGAGTGGTGGGGTTGGACCAGGTGATCTCCAGAGATCCCTTCCAACCTCAACTATTCTGTGATTTCCTGATTCTGTGACGTTTGGTGTGGGAGTAGATGGACCTGTCTGAGTTCCAAGTTTCAAATTTGGCAGATTTACCACAGTTGCCTAATAATAAATAGTTAGTTATATGATATGATAATTTTCACCATCCCTTACAAACAGCACGATTATAGGATCCTCTTCCTTTTTTTTTTTTTTTGTTGAACTATGCTGAGCTGAAAGTTGACAATTTCTTTGTTTTGCATCTGAATTAAGTGTGCCTGAAGCCATAACTTATTCTAAGCATTTGTTGAAATTAATAATTAGAGCCTTTTCTGCTGTATAGCCAAATGGGAAATGCTTGTCTGAGTGAGTTCTTTTATACTCTATCTTTCAGTTAAATCAGAGACCCAGACACTTAAGGACATAACACAAATTTGTGTCAAGGAGAACTCTAGGTTTGTAAACTATTGAATGGAGCATACACATTGCTGTCTGGAAGATCCAGGAGCACTTAGTTTCCGTAATGCATGATTAGCACTTAGGAGTTGAATGGTGAGAAAGAAAACTTCATGAAGGCACAAAATATTTTAGGTATGTTCGTATAAGAAAGGTACAGATTACTTTCTTGTGTTGGTAAATGCCAAAGGGTTAAGTGTTTTTATGCATTTCATGAGTTTTGAAACATAGAGATGTCTCTGAAACATATTTTTGTTTTGATAGTAAAATTTGCATTTAAAATTTGACCAGCTGCTGAATTTTCTGCTTTTTCAAAAACTGAGGTACCTTTGAGTTTGGTTCCTGCCACGTGTAGAAAGATTGTCATAGAACTTCATCCTTTAATGTTGTTTTCAAAGCCAGGTGCACATGAGGTTTAACACACATCTTTTGATTCCGTTTTTTGGGAGTTAAAATCTGTAAAAACTTCTGTTTTTGATTTCATGCACCATGAAGAGAAAAAATTATATAAAATACTTCAATTTTCAACAACTTTTCCTAGGGTATACAATTTCCTCCTAGCCCCGAAGTATTACTCTTTCAAAACTCTTTTAGTTTTTCCTGTCACTGTTCTAATATGTCCAGTACCACTTAAATAACGATCAGTTAAGTTATAAGTATTATTGAGTAAGTCACATCTATAGACTAAACACAGGCTTCAAGAAGTGATTAGAAGCAGCTTTAAAGGAACACGATCAAGGTTAGGCTGTTCACATTTTGACAGCCCAAAMCTAAAAAGAAATGTTCTGTTTTATTGGGGACTGTTTTAACATCATAAAGTATCATTTGGAGAGGGAGAAGGGTAACTTTGCAGTGTCAGTGAAATGCTTCTCAGATAGCTTACATTAACAAACTGTGTCTAAAAAACTTCCCAATAATTTCAAATAGGAACCTTGGTTAACATTCTGTTTTGTTTTACAGTTTTCAGTAAAGCACCTTTGCATGTAGTAAGATTATATTCTGTTACATGTAAGATAACTCTACCAATGCTTCATAAAAAGAGCATTTTCATCTCATTTTGTGTAATGGAGGAGAGTCTTCTTTATTAAGTACATGCAGCACAGAATGCACTAATCAAAGTTCTGAATCTGGGTATTGATCAGAAACTCTGAAGAAAATGCTGGAAATATCAGCACTTTTCCAGTATTTACCTTTTCAGTATAGTTGGCATCATTCAAAAAAAAAATCAAAACTCTTTGTTTTGCAAATACAACATGCCATTGTCACAAATGAGTTAGAATATTACCAAGAGGCTCTCTGTTTGGTTTATATTCCATGTACATTTGTAACAGCTGACAGAGTATCAAGGCCAACATTTTCTAGTGCCTTCTATTTTTACAAATTTTCAGTTCTATCTATATCTATGTGTGAAATATGAACAATAGAGTTAATTTTATTGAAGAAAAGCTGTTTATATTTTGCTTATAAGTCGTACAAAAATAATTAAGCAACTTACTGAACAGTAATTTCTTTGTGAATGTTATTAAAATAATAGTTCAGAATTCTCTGTAAAGTACTCGGAAATTTCTTAAATGAATACAAGTGACATAAAATGCTTATTGTTGAAAAGTATGGATAAAAATAGAGGCCTTGGAAAAAAAAGTAAGGCATTAATTACTGAAATGATACGGTTGTTTTTTCACAAGTTGTTGGGCATTTGCAGTGGGATTCATTTCAGCTTAGCTAGACATCTAATACTTATTTGTCTAAGCTTGAAGAGTCAACATGGGGTCACTGTTATCTAAAGGAAATAGTCACCTCCAGGACCACAGAAGAAAAGTAGGGTAGGCACCTTCAGAGAGTGAAACATCTCCTCCTAGTGTTGGGGCCCTTGCGGTGCTTCAGAACAATAATCTATATGAGATATAGAGCATGGAACTAACACTGTTTAGGATTAATTGCTTAGCACAACTTGCTTAGCATTAGTAGCTAAATTTGCTGAAGCCTTAGGCCTCAGGCTATAGCCACTGCTACGTGCTTTGAAGTAGTTTTACCAAGGACACTGGTGCAGCTGGAAATGATACATCCTGAGAAAGTACAGATAAACTAGCAGAAGCCAGTGGGAACCAAGGTTAAGGGTAAGATAGCTTTGCTAAATAAGTAGCAAGGTACAAGGCRTGACCGCTGCGTGCGTGATCGGTGCCATGATTGGCTACCTGTGACATAATCTGCATGGTGATTGGCCTAGCAAAGTGTACGACTGCACAAACATATATAAGATGGGCAAATTGCCGAATAAAGTTGGAATTGAACCTGCATTCTGTGAATGCGTATGATTCTTTCCCATCACTCCCGCGGACCGCGACACCTAGGATCAGTGTACAAGATAGGTGAAGGGAACAGCTTTCTGGAACTACCTTTGTACCTACTCCATTAACCTTACAGGTATTTTACAGTGATTAGCTTACATTTAGGCAAATAACTTTTAGATGTCCAAAATTAAACAAATTTCATCCTTATGTTTTGATACTGTACTTTACAGAAAGTCACCCATACATGTTGTCACTTACTATGTAAGAATGATCAGTCCTGAAATCTTTACATGAAGAATGATGCAGCAACAGGAGTACAAATGCATAAAGAAGTGATCCAGTTCCCTTGACTACATTAATAATGCTCTAGTCTCCTGTGATCTGCAAATACCTAGAGGAGCCCTGGTACAACAGTCAATTTTGTAATCTGCTACTGGTCTTGAGTTTTCAGGCATATGGTTCTTGTGATATGAGAACTGAGCTGTTCAACTTTCCCTTGCAAACTCAGTCACTGAATAATCCCAGAACCATGTTATGTATACACAAGCATTCTGTTCTTCTGTTCTGAATCATTCTGTTCTTATACAACTACCATCATTCAGACTAATAGGACTTTCATGATGGCAGGTGAAGGACAAACGCAAATGGACCGACTACAAGAGTTGTGAGTTCCTACCTATCAAACAAAACAAAACAAAACAAAACACTTGCTCCTTGTGCCAAATACTTGAGAGTGAATTGTATTGTGGTAGGCAAAGTCTAAGTGACCTCTCTGTCCTTTGTGAATTTTCACTCACTAGAAGGAAAATGTCATGGAAAAAGTTTCGTAAGAAAGATAGAGAGAAACTCTCAATTTACTCTTCTTACCCCTTTCTCTCACCACTGTTTTTATCCTCATTGGCAGAACAGACAAAGAACACCCTTCAAAGCCATAAGCTGTTTCAGCAGATTTTCTTCCATGTGACTGAAAGAGCAGGTGAAACTCATCTTGACTGAAGACAGACACTAACCAGAAAAAAAAAAGAAATTGAAGTTAAATGCCATTCTGTCTTTAGATTAAGCCCAAAGAGTTACTTACAGGACTTGTAACTTTACTTTAAAAGGTCTTGGACAATGCAGGATCACAAAAGAAGGCAGTATAGCACTTCATTTCCCACAGATGTGATTCATCACTGTTCTTCCTGCCGTACCTGAACAGAGCAGGCATTGCTCTCTAGTCCCAGCCCAATTATTTGGAAAGCATAGAAAAAGGTATACAAATTTTACTAATTTCTCCTCCCAAAGTGAGGAGAAAGAATGTTTATCTTTTATATCTGAAGATTCATTTCCAAAAGTATTTCATCCCAGATGACAAGCGTTCTTGAATTAAATTAGATTTTTGGCTCTTCCTTCCTCTGAAGTCTTAAAGAAAATTAGCAATGTTAGTAAGCAATTTTTTACAAGACAGGACAAGCAAACTAATATTTTTCAGATTTTGTTAGTCTGCAAAAAGCAAATATGGAACAATACATATACAAAATTGGAAAGGAATCTTGCAATTCTGGATGCCTTGTTCCCAAAAGTGATCCAATTACCATAGGCTTTCCTAAGAAAACATTCAATTCTCAGAGAAAACAATGTTTTCCTACCAGAGACAAGTGATACTTCACTCAGAAATAAATTGTCGGAGTTTAGGAATTATTGTAAGTGTTTATTTTCTTTTCTGAATTATTTAATTCAGATAGAGAAAGCAGAAATAGCTTAGAAAGGCAATAGGTTAAGGTTGTATTTCCATGAGAGTTTCTTATTCATTCACTGATGATCTTTGCATGTAAAAAAAAGCTTTATACTTTATTTTACTTACTGTTTTTGCACATGATAACATGAACCAAACAAATTAATTTTGCAGTCTGGGTTGGAGCGATGAGCAAGGTCAAGGAAAATATGATCTGTCAGAGGACATAAGTTTGATAGTAAATTATGCCCTAATTTTTAGAGCTTTTTATAAAGACTATAAGAGATGGGAGGACCCTATGTCTGCCCAGTAGTAGATATTGTTTCCAAGGCCTCATATTTCATGGGTGAATTCTAAATACCCTTAGATGTGAGATAAATGCTGGTTATCTTCAAAAATGGTGTTTGTTCAAGGTATGAACAGAAGTGTAACTGTAGCTGTACAGGCAACATGACTGATGAGAAGTGTCTTGAACTGTGATCCCAAATCCTACTGCAGTTAATTACCTACTTTGAAGCTCTGAATCTCTGCAGATAGAAATTAGACATTGCAGCACTTAGTAAATGTTGAAGGCTACTCTAGAGTCACTTGGAGGCCCAGACAAACAAAATGTTGTACTCTAATTTAATGCAAGACAAACTTATAGATATCTATTATGATAAATAAAGATACAACTCATCTTTTCCTTATGTATAGCCCTCCATGTAGGAAGTACAGCATGCCAATTGTCAGATAATCCATTATTTCCACAACTTAAAGAGCTGGTTTTTTTTCTAAAAATAGGTACGTGTTAAGTTTAGCGAGACCTTTCTGTTTCCTTTTGTTAGACAGACACTAATGTAAAATACTATGCAGGTATTTGTCATCAGATTCCTAAGACCTGCTAATAAATATTAAAAAATAGTTATGACTTTCTCTTAGCTGTATTAAGCCTTGCTAAATTCTTACTTTTCTATCAGTTCTACAATGAAAAGACAGAGTATTACAGTTTTATATTAGCCACCTCACAAATACGTATTCTGCAAATATCTTCATCTTTGTCAAAGACTGAAGCAATCTACATATAATAAAGGTCTAACCTTTATAAAGTTGTCTCTTGTCATGTTTTTTGTTAATTTGTTACTATCAAGTTGTAAATAAGCTGTAATTTAAAAGAAATGGAAAAATTTATAGATGTTTTTTCAGATAGCTACTGGAATAAAAATAGCAGTTGATAATTCTGACTTTGGGGATTTTTATTCTAATTTATATAGAACATCTACATAGATGTTTTTTTCTGGCAACAATAAGATTTATGGATGTTTCTCCTGACAGAGCAAAGTGACACAGACACTGGTTTATTGTTATCTTTGTTATCTTTGTTACCTTTCTATACTGTACTGTTTTAAATGTACAAGCACAATAAGACAAGAAACATTGACCATCTTACCGACATAATAAAGCCCACCAAGTTTTTGTTTTCAGAGTTCTTCAATATGATTGTGCTTTCAGCAGTACTGGTAATGTACCCAAAGATATATATATTTTTTTCGTTATTAGTAACACCTTTGGGAAACATTAATCTCTAGAATAATTGAGAAACACTGTCTAAGCAGTTAGCTTTAAATGACACATTAGTAGCTGTCACTTAAATTAATAGTTAGAGCTATAACTGAGAGTAATGGTCAGAAGATAACTACTCTGTCATTGAATTTTTAGTGTTTCATTAAATTATTGATCTGGTGTAACTCTGCACCTGACCGTGGTGTATAATCATAAGCTATTGGAATCTTTTTAACATAAGAGGGCAGAAATTGTGGTTTTAATCCTTTTTATCATAAAGCTTTATATTCTTGTTTGTTTTGCTTCTGCTGCTGAATTCTGGGTGGATTCATGGATGGATATGTTTTCTGTTAGTCTGTCTGACTGTCCATCTATTTATCTGTCATCCTCTCTGTATAATTTCCTACATGACCTTCAGTATGGGACTCCCTCAGTCCCCCCTTAGACCTTGCAAGCAACCAATAATACATTTCCTACAGAGAAGGAGAACCAAAAATATTCTATAGAGAAGACCTTCCAGACTGTGGCACAACCCTCAATGCTTTTAAAATATTTTCACTGTTGTTTTGGTCTGCCTTGGTGTTTTTTGAAAGCCCCAAATATTACTTTGAATTAATTGAATGAATTATTATACTATTCTTGCAAACTTTATACAAAATGGAGGAAAATATACTTACTCCTAAAATTTTGCACTGTTTCCATACACCATTAAAAAGTGACCAGTTGTGAACAGCTCATCATATTTGTTCTTTTCATTAACAATCTACATAGTGTAATTTTTAGGACTGCTACCTGCGCAGAGTCGTACTTGTATGAAGCATTTATAATGAGTGTTCTGTCAACATTTAGTGTTCTACCACTGCGAGTGCTGTCATTGGAAAGTTTTCACTAAAATATTCAGCCTAACTTCAGATCTGTATTTTATAAACAGAGGAGCAGCTGTAGAAATCTCTAAGTTACTAAACTGACTGAAAAGGTGGGTGCTGCTAATTGTTTTTAGCAATAATGGCCTGAAAGTCCTGCTTATCAATGTATAACTAAGTGTTGCTTGGCAGGAATAGAAACAATAGTGAAATTTAGCTTAATGCTCGGATGTAATTTTAACATTAAACTTGTACTTCACAACCCTCATTTGAAATCTGGTTTTGTCTGAGCTATGATTCCCCTTCAAGAACATTTAGTTGTATAGTGCCAGACTTTCAGATATCCCCACAACATTTGGAAACAGTTGTTGTGACAATTAACAAAAAATATCTGTCTAATATAGAGTCTCAAATTAAATGCAGCAATGTAATGTGGTAAGGCTTACCAGATCTGTTCATGCTGTGACATTATTTGCACAGTGGGCTTTGTTCTTTTTGCACCTGAATAAATCAGGAATCTTTTCTTTTTCCCCTTTGAGTCCTTGGGTTTATACCAGAATAAAATGTGCATAAGTAAGGGAAGATTTAGCTCAATAATCTCTGAAATAAGTGGCATGACACAGGGAATGTTCTAGCTGACAGAGTCTCAAAATTATTAGTTGTATTTATATTAATGTACCAGGCAGAACTATTAAACAAGACCTTTCCTACTCCATGCATTAATCACTAGGGTAGAGTCCCATGCTCTGTGGCTCTAGAATTAATGTATCATTATTGCGCAATAATAATGTTGCACAATAGTTTCAGTAACTGTGGAACTTGAAATCATAATTAAACCTTTTTATGTTAAATCTGTTAAGTAGTGCAGTAATCAAGTGTGTATCTCTCGGGGAGAACCATCTTGTTGTTTTTTAACATAAAGTAGCTGAATATCAAGCACGGTTTTTCTCTATCATATCACATTAATTATTTCAGTGGGGAATATACGCTAGATGACTTCGAGAGGAGTTGTTTTGTATGTCCTGACTGTAAGCTTTCTTCAGTGCTAGCAAGTGTAAAAAATAATAGTGAGCCTAAATCTGAGTATCCAAGATAGGCTACGATCTATTTCACATGAACTGGCTTTGTCACTCCTTGGTCACTTATGGTTTTTTGTGAATATTGGCTTGATGTCAAAGAAGAAGATATGGTCATCACAGTCTGCCAAGGAGGTCTGCATAGAAGTCAAAGTACAAAGGAGTATGTGGTCATAGCATAAAGGGCTGAAGGTGCTCGGGATGCCGGGATTTTGTGTACCTTCTGTTTTTACTTGTTCCTCATTGTCATCAACATTCGTGTATGTCCTCCTTCCCATCATCACAGTGATCCTTCCCTTTTGTGCTGCTGGGTCACAGATTCAGCCCCCTGCTCAGCACAGCACCTCTCTCGTCTTTGGAAAGAAAGCTCAGTGTCAACTCTTCAAAAGGGAGACTCCAGAGGTCCCTTCCAACCAACATTGCTGTGATTCTAGCACTTTCTTTTCTTGGTACCGCCAAGACAGTGATAATTTTAGTGGATTTTTTAACCAAAAGGGATGCAAATTTCTACTGTCAAGAGGTACCTCAGTCTGGTGCAGATTACATTTATTTTTAGCTTTCAGACCACTCTTCAAGACGTTATGGTCACATTTTGCTAATATTGTAACAAAAGAGAAGAAGAATAGTATTTGGATGCCTTTTGTACTCCCAGATTGGAAATGTGAAAAGTCCCTGAATCAAAAGCTGCAGTAAATAAGTGATTTTCCTTTTGAGTACAGCTCAAGGCATGTTGTCTACCAGTGTCAATACTTCATAGAAATGCAAAAATGAGTATTTAGTGTTTTGGAAATACCATTGTCAGGGTTCCCTACAAATAGTTGCACAGTGCATTTAGATTAGTTCCTTTGTCCATCAGGATACTGAGATGCTGCATTCAACTGCTGTATTGTTTTATGCTTCATGTTGTTATAAAGAGGCACAGTGCAGGGTCCACATCTTTTACTGCTTTTGTGGGGGAATATTTAAACAGTAGGACTGGTGAAATGAGTATGCTGCCAGCTGTTTCCTAAATTTTTATGAATATTCTGATATAGTCTCATGATGTTGCTGCCCTTTGTCACTCAGCTGAGCAGAGACCTTGGTTCTGTATCACCCCTTCTGTTCAGGTTAATGTTTTCAGTATGCTAAAGCAATCTTCAGAGCTCTGGGCAATATCTAGAACATATTAAAATCTCATCTGCATATTTTAAAGATAGACATCACATCTCACATTCTTTTAATATGAAGTGTGCCTGGATTGTTCCCTATTAATCAGAGGTGATATCTTAAAGCCATATGGTACTGTGATGATGACTGCCAGGGAAGAATTTGAAATAAATTAATAGTATATAAACATCTCCTGACAGTCTATATTTTGCCTGGCAATCTGGACTCTAAGCACAAGGCTTACATAATAGCTACTCTGAAGTTAACCATGGTATTACCAAACAGAATGCATGAAATTAAGCTGAAAGAGGTGTTGGCTCAGCTGTCGTTAACATGTAGAGTTATCTTCTGTTATATCATTTATACATAGATTACTAATGCAAAAATAGATTGCGCTGCAAAAATACTAGCAACTCGGATACAAAACATTGCTGATATGCATTCTTGCTTTTCTTTATTTTGAATTATTCTTTTGGCTTTCCAAAATCACTTTAGCAAAGAAATATAAACACTGTACTATGTTAACGCAGCACATGCCTTGTAACTGCAAAATGTTGCAGAAGCTTGCATTTATTACCCACTGTACACTCACCCTTTTCTCCTGAATGTTATTTTCATAATAGACAGACACAGAGAAAACCTATCTTGCACACTTTAAGGGAACACGACAGTAGCAGCTAAGCCTGCATAGGAATAATTATCTCCACCCAGCATCACACTCAGCTTCTTCCTCTGAATTGCAACTAACCCGATAGCCATTCTATTCATTTGCAGCAGTATACATCTACCTTGGCTAAGCTATCTGTGTAGTTGAAATGATGTGGCAGCATTCCACTTTATATTTTAGTTCATCTTAGTACTGTATAACATTCTGATTTAAAAGCTGAACCATACAGTAACAAAAGGATATTGGGAGGGCTGAGATTTGTATGACAGACTGAGAAAAGAACACATTAAAAGGGATTTGCCCTTACATGAGACTGTTTATACTTAAGTTCAATTAGAATAAGTAAAAGACCCAAAGCTGTTCATTATTTTCAACAATCATCTGAAATAACTTAAAAATATGAAATATTTTCTGATGAACATAAAGGAGTGGCATAAAAAATGGAGGAATGATAAATAATATTGGAAAATGATCTGATATATAGAGTGAACTGGACCATTAGGCAACTGATTAAGGTGTATTTTAACATTGGCATGTGTGCAGTAACACATCTAGGAACAAGGGTTCATAGGATATAGGGGCTGTGATCAGATAACTCAGCATGTGTTTTCAGCATAAAGCTTTTGTCAAAAATAAAAGGATAACAGGATCATTCCATATAAAAATAAAATATTAAGATCCAAGAGTAGAGGGTAAGTCTACCGTTACTTAAAATACCAATGCAGTTAACATCAGTACAGTACATTCATTGTAAAACTGGTGTCCATACTTAAGAGGATGTTGAAAAACGAAAGAGGTAATCAAAAAAGAGAAACAGTCATATCTTAGAAATGATGGAAAGGACTTAAAGCAGAGATAACTAGCAGAGAAGAAATGACTAGATTACACTATGCACATATCTTTATAAGGAGAAAAAGTCAGGTTCTGAAATATTATCAGTCAATGAGGGAAAGGAGTAACAGAAACTGAATTCTAGATGCTGAAGCCAGAAAGATGGAAATTTGAAATTAGGGAACATGCTTTGAATAGTGAGAGTGCAAAGCTGCTCAAACAAAATACCAAGCAAGTGGTGAATTCTCTATTCCTTGATGTCTTCAAATCAGAGGTTTGCCTTTCTAGAAAAAATGTTTTGATCAAATTCAACTCACATGATTAAAATGTAATGACCTATGAATCTTTCTGGCTCTACGAATTATAGATATGAATCTGCAGGAGGTATGTAAATAAATTTATGATCATACAGGTGACTTTTTCAGTCTTTAATATGCATGGAGAGATTTACCCACAAAAAGAAAGTCAAAGATGGAGACAAAACAACTCTCAGTCCCTTGCTGCTGACATGTCCAAGAATCTCTGAACACAAAATATTTAAGAATATGAAGTTTAAAAACTTTATCTTATTACAGTGTCAAAATAATGTTCGGCATATGCAAAGAGGTAGCTGCATCAATAAGTGGACTTCCCAAATTAAATGGAATCCAAGCAGTTGGGCTCTGCTATATGTACTAAGATTTGGCTGATCCATTTATTTGATCATTTGTGGTTGTTAATGCCAGTCAAGTCTGATGCATTTAAAAGTTATTAGCAATGAGAGGTCCTCTGATTATCATTCCTTGTCCAAATATACTACATGTGATGCATTAGTGCTGGATGCCTCCCACTGACCACATTGTTCACTGTGTCCTGTCCTGCATATGGTGTTTATTTGAGAAGGACGTTGGATGAACAGAACTCACATAGATAGGCTGAGGTACCAAATTTTGCTATGGTGTCTGTCTCAGGACTGTGGCAGATTTTAATCAGGAATAGTTGTACAACAGAAAGAGTGCCATATGTCTGATGATAGCATAAGAATAGTCTAGAGTAAGAAGAAAAGATGCCATCCAGAAAACTCTTCTGTTCAGTTTCCATCTAATGCATAAGCTGAAGAAGTACTTTTCTGTTTGACCTGAAACTACTGGTGCCCAGTGTACTACTGAATTACCTGAACTGTCCCAGTCAAACATCCTAATAATGTGCTTTCTGGCTAAGCTTGATTTTGAAAGCCAGGAAATCAATACTTCCACCTAAATTCCATCGTGTAACAAAGGTGAACATGATATGCATAGTGCATATCAGCATATTTTAAAATGTTGCACCAGCAACTTTTTTAAAAACACAGCTAGCCGTGGTATTGATGGATATGTACCACTCCAGTTGAGCGTGACTTAATTTTACAGCCAAGAATTCAGATTTCATGGCGCTTCTAGAGAAAAGTGTCAAATGCATCTAGCCATTTTTTATTCAGTGTTTCTGTATATTAATCAGTAAATAATAAGCAGTGAGAAACAATTCTTGAAGCAGAGACACAAACCCAGGAACCCAGAATTCCCTTCTCCAGGATGGTTGTCTGCATATTAGGGATAGAGAAAATACTCTTCTCACTTGCCCTTTCTCAACCCTTTTGCTTATGAATCTGTCATTCTCTGTTGCTCAGTGGTACAACTTGAACAGTAAAGATGGAAATTAACCACAATCTAGTATTTAGGATTCACTCATGAGAGATCTGAAGTGTTTGCCCTTAAAATGAAGAAAACGTTAAATGTATGTCTCCTTGAGTGAGTACTCTTCTCCCATAGACTATTTCATAAAAGATGAGTGGCACTACACCACAGCAACATTTTATAAGAAAATATTGAACCCTGCCTTGCTGCCTTTCAGCATCCATGAATAAGATTCTTCAGCTCTGGGATAAAGTGGCAAAATTAAAAGTAAAGAAAGCAAAAGAAGAAATCATATATCTTGTCACTAAATACAAGGGGAAAAAATAGAAGGGGAAAAAAAACAAAGAGAGTTTGTCATAACCCTTCCCAAATTCCCTTTCTTATTTCTTTCAATTAACACAACTGCTTTCTTTGTTCAGTGAAAATGAAGTCTTAGTTGTACATCATTGAGTGCTGATCCATCATGAGATAAAATCCAGGCATATACTGGCAAGAGAGTTATGGTCCATAGCAAGAGGCAGCTAAAGTAGCTGACAAAGGACAAGTCTATTGTGACTTTCTCTGGTCCTAGTCTTTTCTGTGCCTCTCTAGGAGACTTATAGAGAACCTGGTCCTCTGTAGGATATGCATTACTATGCTCTGTTGCTATTGAGGCTTTGACTGTGGTGTACCTTCTACCCAAATTATGCAGCTCCTCTGGAGTCCTGTAATCAGAATATATCCCGATGTTTCGTCATCTCCCCAGTATATATTCATGTTGCTACTGAGATGACAGAATTTTCTATATTTTTTATTTAATAACATATCCCTTTTCTTTGGACTTACACCTTTGTTAGTWGTTTCCCAGTACCTATCCAGAGCTACATTGGTACTGCTTTGTGTTGTGTCCTTATTAGCATCAGCTGAGGAATCCCTTTCCTCACCTCTGCTTATGATATTTCTCCTTTCCAGACCAAGTGTTACTATAAAATAGTTTCAATACAGCAGAGTACTTAATATAGCAAGGATATAAATTAAGCAAGTTTTGCCCCCAGTTATGTTCACTTACCACATTCCATATGCCTTATTCTCTGTTCTCTCTTCTATGATATGAAGCCAAAGGAAATTGCAAGGACCATATATCATATTACACATCACTTAATGTGGCAATGGTTATCATCAAAGAGCTACCTGCAAAGCTCAGTGCTAGCTCTAGTTTTGCCTAATATTTATTGCCTTGAAGGTTTAGCTGCATTATTCTAGGATATGATATTAACATACATTACAGAGAAATAAAATCATGGTTACAGCAAACAGCTAAATCATGAAATTCACATTTTGGAAAAAATGAGAGCTATATGAGGGTAGACAGCTGTGCTGCAGAAAAACACCATCATTGAGTCTCGATGCCTCAAACCATCACTGAGCGTTTGTTCAAAGTGAATCCCATTTGATAAGGAACTTGAGCTTCCAGGCTATAATGCAGCTCTTCTCACTTTTACTCTATTTCTGTTCCATGGAAAAAATTTAAATAGTTCCTGAAATATACATGGAAAACTATAAAGCATATGAAGCAACACCAACATTTCCCAGAAGCTCTATTTATTGTATTACCAAATTTCTTATTCGTGAACTTGGCTCTAATTATATTAGTATCAAACTATATTCAAACTATATTATTTTTACTGATTATAATAGTGTATAAAAGTAATTATACTAGTGATTTTGTATATTAGCAAAATAATGTTAATTTGTGGTATTGATATAACGTTAAAAATAAAAGTGCATAGCAAGTGTACTTTTCTTATCATACATACATATGCACATATATGGATAGTATTCATTTTCAGGCTTACTTTTACTATTCTAGCATACATATTCATATATATACAAGCCATCTTGCATTCCTTTGGACTCAAAATTTGGGAGACATGAGAGCCTCACAGATAATTTTTTCTTATTCCTATATATTGTCATGGAGACTGAATTCAGAACAGTTGATTGACCAAAAAAGCTGTGTGAAAACTGAAAGGCACTGTATCAGTAAGCCATTATTGAGAGAAAAGGTAGGTGGAGATAAGGTTGATAGATATGCAGGACTACAGGGAGCTAATAGCCAAAGCAGGGAAGTGTTGCACCCACAGAAGTTGAGACCTACTAGGATACAAATGATATTTGCTGGCCTTGTACCCAAACATAAGCACAGTAGATTAACAGGCAACAGACTATAAGCATTTTATAGCACTGTAATGCTGCTAATACTAAACCAGCAGCAAGCATTTTCTAACACAGCTAAGCATAAATATATACATAATATGTAATCAAAAAGGGATGAAAGGATACTTGTGTCTCCATTGCACAGTGGGTACAGAAAAACATGCTCAAGTAGTAAAATCTGCAAGATTTAAAAAATAGCATATAGAGAAGGCAGGAAAGATGTCTGGCAGAATCAGAACAATCTTGCAGAATGAGCAGGAAAGAAACTGGAACAAGCCCTCATTCTCACAAAATAAGATAAACTTGGTTGGAAGCAATTGAGATTCTTCCCTTTTGTTGAGGGGAAGGTGGCAAGGAACATATTTCATCAATGATAAAGGAGCTAAAATAGGGAAGAAGAAATCAACCACTTCAGTTCCAACCTCCCTCACTGAAGGGCTCTCCAGCCTGGCCACCTTGACCTCAGGGACTCGGACTATCAGGGTCTGTGGCCATTGATGGCAACTACAGCATCATCTCTGAATACATAGCACCTCTGAACGCTCATCCCTGCATACAGCTCTGCACGCACCATGTCAGTACTGTACACTGACAGCTAATTAAAGAAAAGATTGCTAAGGACTGTGTTTGAATACACAGTGATAATGATGGATAATGAGTGAGAATTAACCATTGGCATCAAGTGTGACGTTGATGAATGTCTGCCTAGAAGAACACTGTTCTGAAATTTGAAACTGGCCTGATTTATTGATCTTTTAATGCTTCCATCACAGTGATCTCTAATTTCCATTTTTTAATGTATACACACACACACACACACACACGTACATGTATACATATACATACATATACATACATGTATACATATACATATACTTATGTAGTTGCAACAAGCTAACATGAGAGCTTTTGTAGGAGGTCTGAGGGGGAATGATTGAGGTACTCTGTCACTTCCAGGTAACCAGTAATGAAAGGGATTTAAACAGTATAAACTAACAAGCTGACCAAAGCCATATAAGTGTATTTGAGAAGTAAGTGGATTCTCATCACCTAGAACACATACCATGACAACTACATTTTCTTCAAACTAAACTTTCTTCTTGTTTTGAAGGACAACATAAAGGATGTCTTGGGAGCTAGATGAAAACAGAGAAAATTATACAAATCCAGGCAAAGGAAGCACTGGAAAAGTTGGCAAGCTCCATAGGAGCTGCAACAAAATCACAGAGAAAAAAACTAAGGAACCCTGATGATAGGACAGTAACAGGCATAAAATGAAGGATCAGCTACAGGCAAAACTTTTAAATAAAACACTCCTGTTCTGCCATTACAATTTGAAGAGTAAAAGGACAGACGGAGGATACTTTTTGTCCTTCCTGAGCAACTAGGTCTAGTACAGGCAACACACTGGACATCAGTTTGTCCCGTAACAGATCCCAGAGCAACATTGTGTCAAGGATGACAAATCTGGCTGGGCAGTCAGTCCAGAAGGAAACAAACTCCTCACTTTGGACAAAAAACTCAAAATTATGTACTAAGTAGCGTATTGGAGGAACTTCATCATTTTGGGTGTGAATGATAGGTGAAGGTTTAGTGACAAGCAAGTTCAAAACAGTAGTTTTTCTGCCAACACTGTGGCAATTGTTGATAGTGTTTATGATCACTTTTATTATCAATTATAGTACCAATTTAAAAAAATATGCAGGCG
Source organism: Apteryx rowi (assembly GCF_003343035.1). Taxonomy (NCBI): domain Eukaryota; kingdom Metazoa; phylum Chordata; class Aves; order Apterygiformes; family Apterygidae; genus Apteryx; species Apteryx rowi. The sequence continues at coordinate 1,009,763 of NW_020449564.1, read as the reverse complement.
CCCAGTCTGGTTTGTCTCTGCCTACTGTAATTCTGTACTGTATAGACCTGGTCCAAAGTATATTGTTTTATAGAAGACTGCAATTAATTTGAATGGTATTATAATGCAATGCTATAAAATCCACCCTGATAGGCTAATCTATTTATTTACCTCTTGTTTTGCCTTTTGTGTAAAATACAGTAAATGTTTGAAGTCAATCCACATAGAATTACCAGATAATTTATATTATACTGCATATGATTCTTTGTTAGTATTTTATACCAAAAGGCCTAACAGCATTTCTTTTTCTGATATACTATTTTGACACAAAGAAAGTTAGAGAAAACATTATCATATTAACTTGCAACCTTCAAAAACAACAGCAATCCAACAGAAAAGAACCTATAGTCGCTCGAAAGCTGTATCAACACAAGGTATTATCTATACATACTAAACTGACTGATTCTGTAATTAAGAATTAAGCAACCTGCATTAGATCTGAGGTACTGGGAAGTTGTACTGAGAAAATTCACATGCTGTATCATAGCTACAGGTTTAACCACAGATTTGAATCAGAGGTTATGGCTCCTACCACCGTGCATAATAGGTAACTGGAGGTCATCTATCACTTTCTTGTCAGGCTCCTCAGTGAGCTTGGAGGGACTATGATGTTACATATCACGTTCCAAATCCTTTATGTTAAGAATGACATTTGGGGCTTTTATCATTATGGATATGTTATCATTCTTCAGTACAGTTTTACAAAATACGACTAGGTTGTTATGGGATTATTTCTAGGGACACAAGTCTGTCATAGAGTAGATCTTCAGACTGAATCAGTATTACAGTATTTCCAAAATTCCCTTTTTTATTTCAGTGTTTTGGAAGTTAAATAAGACACGTGCTAGAGCTTGAATGAACACTTTTACTCGCTAGAAATAACAATTTTTATACCCACAAAGTACATGGTTACTTTAAATATTTATATAGTATATTGAGGATATCTATACTGTAATGGTTGTAGAGATAATTTGAATATCTAGACAAAGATACTGCTCACATAGGTGTCTTCAGTGGAAAGAGATTTTCTTGTTATGATTTAGACACAAATAAAACTGGTGCTATAGAACTGTGGTCTGCAGTTAGAATAATTCTGCAACACCTGTGACCAGGACAAGACTCACCATGTTTTATAAAGTTGCCCTGTAAACCAAAAAAGGTGGTGATCAGGCATGAAAACCCAGTCATGTCTCCAGGAACTCACTGATTTATTTAGATTTATATGAAAGCTAAAAATGAGCTCACCAGAAGCTTTAAGTGCCCTTGACAAAATAAATCCTAAGGGCTGCAATCTGAAATAGCCCACAGTAAATTGCCCTCTTTTTCAAACAGTTTCACATATGATTGGTACAATTACAGGTCTGTTCCTTCCATTTGCATATATTGTGAAGGATAAATCTTCCAAGAGTAATGCCAGCTGGCAGTGTGATACAGTAACAATACAGTATTTGTAACTCCATAGTTCTGCAGGTGCCATTGTAATAATTCTAATAATATGTCAAATCCCTCTCTATATTTTTTTATATAAGGTTATTGTTTTCAGTGCAACTGGAGAAGGAAATGGATGGGTTCAGATCTGAAATCATAAATGATATTTGCACTTAATCAGTGCCCCGTTTTATCTGTAAAACACAATTTTTCTGGATATCATGTGGAGTGGATATTTGCCTTGAAGATTCCTTTCCTCCTCAGACAGATGTAATCTCCGTGATAGACACGCATTGCAACAGACTGTGGTGCTGCTTTGTCCCTGAAAATGGCAAAATGGCATGCAAGTACACCGACGTCAGGGGCAGAGGCAGGCAGAACGCAGGCCGAGAGGCTGGGGAGCTGCAGGGTCACTACCCATCTTGTGAGCAGGAGCGTGTATAACACACCAAGCAATGTCAGAAGGAGAGCTGGACTTCTTTTAATCCCTTGTCACCCTGACTGGCCTCATCTAGATGTCTTTTAACTTACTCTAAATATTAAGAAAACAAAAACATATAATAAATATTTTAATTGTTCTCGATGATTACTGCCATTCAAGCATACACGGCTATCTCATATGGTTGAGCATCTGAAATGAAATGCTTTTTTGTTGCCCTAACATAAGTGACTTTTAAATAATCTGTCAAAATATTGTCTTTCGTGTTGCCAATGTTTCTTTATCCAAAAGTGCAGCCTACTTATGCCTTTGCTTCTGAACACAAACAAATCAATCTGTCTCTCACGAAAGAGTAGGGAGAAGCCTGGAAATTATCCCTTGTGAAAGAAACATAAAAATAAAAGACAGGTGAAATGACCTAATAAAGCATGAACTGATATGAAAAAAATAATATTTTCCCCTGGTACTGGAGCTATCAGCAGAAAAACGAGAACTTTAATGAATTGTGTTCAGACCCGAATGGAGGATGTCAGTGATGGAAAGACAAACATATTTTTGTTTATATTTTTCACCATAGGGTAGTAGTATTGACTCAAGCTGAGCAAAAAGATACTATAAATGTATATGAACAACTACATTTTAAAAATTTTCCAAAATCCTGTCATCACTACACAGTATGCTGCAACTTGATTCCTTTTCAATGTCTCTTCCATTATAATTTATTCCAACAGCAAAACTAGAAACTTCCAGCTCCTGCCTAAGCCTAAATCTTGCCTTTTCCCATGGATCAAAAAATGAAATGAGTTATGGGGGTATGCCTGCCCTGAAAACCACCATGTGGTATAGAGAGGCCCGTTCTAGCTTTGAGTGAGCTAGCTCCGAAGCAGCCCTGCTGCAGCACAGGGAACTGCCTGGTGCTTGGGGCAAATTACGCCTCCTGGACTTGTGTGTGCAATGCCTGTATTGAGCCTAGCGCTTGAACCTAGCTTAGAGCTAGGTTGGGTATCTTACACAGCACTACCTGCCTGAGGCACTGACTCTGAAGCACGGATCTTGAGATGATAGTGATTGCTGCTTGCTCAGAGGAGAGTGGTCCTCTCTGCCCTGTCCAGAGCTATGCCAGGCAAAGAGCAAGGGAGGAGAGCACTCAGCTGTCAGCAGGTGAACTGCACCACTGCAGAGCACCCACTGTAGTCCCCAAGTAAGCATCAAATGAAATAAGGAAAATGAAAATCATTTTCTGATGACAAATGCCAAGACAGCACCAGTCCTGAGAGGAGGTATACAATTTTTTTTGTGATACAAATGAATGTTTTGCCCTGGTCACTAAATACTTAAAGGAAAACCATACACCATACAGTAAGAAAAAAAGAAAAAAGAAGGTTGTTAAATTTCAATATTCTCAGAGTAAAGGTATTGATCCTCATGAAGGAGATGATACTGAGCTAAAAGTAAGGGAGAAATATCTCAGAGGTGATCAAATCTGATGCAAAAATGATGGAACCTTCTCATGAGTAAGATGAAGTGAAATTGCTCTGTCTTAAACTCCGTGAAATGGAACCACACAAGGCAAGATGGTGGCAGGCTGGAGTGATGGACCCAGCAAAGCTGGGCATAACTCAATCGTTTCTGAAAGTATACTAAAAATGCCTAAGGAACTAGTTAAGGTTTGCATAAGCATACACTGACACTGAGAATTGTCTGTCAAATACTTGGTACTCTAAGTCCAGAATAAGGCCTTATTCTCACTTATACTCTATGTCCCTTGCATTTCTCAGATAAAAAATGAAGTCTTAAAATGGGATGTAAATAACTCCTGCTTAAAATTCCATTTACAGTAGTGGAAAAGACTATAAGAGCATTCATGTAAATGAGAATCAGACCTGTATGTTCCAAGCTGTAACTTTAAACTTAGTTCTTTTTCTGGAATGCTCTTTTTATAGAACAACTAAAGTCAGCTTCTCCTTTAGAAGCATGCATCCTATTAGTGTTCCTGGGGCTTTCGCCTTTGATTTCCCATAAGCTGTAGAGCCTTAGAGGTATCATATATTAAGGCTGTATCTAAAATTTGGGACCCAAGAACATTTTCAAGTTCCCAGATCTGAGCTGGGAGAGGCCCAGCTGCCTCTCAGAATAAAACCTAAGCACACACTGTCACTCTCCATTTTCCCTGTTCTGTCCCCAGGTTTTCAACAGAAAGAAAACCTGGACAGGAGGGTTGGGGGAGGAGAGGGGAGCTGCAGCACCCTCTGGGCAGCCCCTGATCTGAGTGGCCAAGGGAGTAAGGCGTCGGGTTGCCCCGCAGCACATACCTGCGGCATAGCCAAAGTCTCTGGCTGTGCCAGCTGAGTCCACCTTTTTTTCAGCTGCAGGTTTCTGTGGAAAGGTGACTGCTTCATATTTATACTTTGTGATGTTTCACAAATATCCAGGCAGGAACATCAATTCAAACCTGATGTTAAAAAAAAATGCCCTTTCAGCCATACTGTATTCAGCTGACCAGCTTATCTGCGCACTCAGCTGAAGAAAGACATGCGCTACTACATGAGCACATATTGAAAGAATGCTCATTGAAACAGCCACAAAAAAAAAGCAAACAGCCCTAACCTTGCAGGTGAGTTTTTTGGGAGAACTTCTCAATGTATTCAACATTACTGTCGGGAAAGTGGAAACAATTTAAGGTGGGCAAAGAGATTCAGTTCTTTTGTTCTGTTTTTTTTTGTTGTTGTTGTATATTTTACTTTCAATGTAGAAAATATATGGCATTTTTCAGGGGAACAAGATAAAATTTTAACGTTTTTATGTAATTAAACAATCTAAATTATTAAGTACAATTAGATAGAATTATTGATTAAATAACTGTCTGCTGCAAACCAATTTCAAGATGAGACTTGCTTAAAAAAACTCAATGTATCTTTCATTTTTGTAAATACAATATTAAAACAACTTACCAAGTAGACTTTGTTCTGTAGAGTATTTCCAAAATTGGGAAAGCTGATAAGAGATCACTATGACCCATTTTTAGATAGTCACCATTCATTTGTCTTAGAGATGGAGAAAGAAAGAAAATTGAGGACAATGATGCCTTATTTCTTGACTAAAAATTAAAGAAAATATGGGAGATTTCTTGAGAAATGTCATTCACTATACTGATAGTCTACCATTTATCATGGCTTTTTTTTCCCTGGGATTGCACTAGACTTTTATTTATTTTATTTTTACCATTATCTTGCTAGCATAGAACTTCTAGTTGGGCATCTTTCTTCTTAGCTACACTGTGAGCATCTCTCCTGTACTTTTTTTAGATCAAGAGGTGGATAAACTGGGCAACTTGCAAAGACAGATACCACTCCAATGCATATTTATTACAGTAAAATTGTATCAAGCTTACCTTCTCATATGATTTAGCCTAAGTGACTCACTTAGGTAATATTAGATTAGGTTGTCTGCAATGTCTGCAAGTTCCATGAATCAGAGAGAAGGACTGGCTTATGTTTCACCTAGCAGTGATGTGTTTCAAAATCTACCCCACATCTCTCTTTTACCTATGTCTTCCTTTTCACTTTACTGGTTTCTATCTCACTAATTCTAATGTGCAAATTTTTGTTCACACCTTTTTCACTCCAATTTCCTTTATATTTATACCTTTTCTGTTTCCCATATTTCCTCTGATGCTTTTCTTTCACCTTGTCTCTTGTCCTACTGATGGCCTCCCCTGGAGTTAACTGGTTCCTTTTCTTTCTACAATTCAGTCTCCAAACCTTTTAAAATTACTCCAGTACTGCAAACTAATATGAATTATTTACTTAATATGTCATCAATGGGTCAAATTAATTGCCAGTGAAATTCTCTTGATATTATTGAAGTTGTTCCTACATATAGCAGGAAGAAGTGTGGCTTAGTATTTTAATATCATAGATACTTTCACCCTGGAGGATATCAAAGCATAGAGGCACCATTCAGAAACACAGGAGAGAAAATGCAATAAGTATAGTATAGTACAAGCATAGAACATAGAATATAGTGTAGTATATTATACTATACTATTCTATATTATAGAGTATATATACTCTATATACTATAGGGTCATATAGAGTATTCTATAGAGTATAGAGTCTATATATTACAGAACAAGTATAATAAACTGATCTTCTTTAATAAACAAGCTAAAGGCACTTGCACCTCTCAGGTTCATTCCCACTAGTACAAACATGAACAAAGTAGAAAAATTCTTAACTTGTTATGCTTCTTTCCTTTGCTTCCCCCAGGCTATTATTTCAACAGATTGTTTTTAGGGGGAAATGTGGATTTTAACATGAATTATGGATAAATCTGAAATGTGAGGATCAGGGTGAAAAATATATCACTTTAAATTTTCGGTAAGCATAGGAGGAGTGATTCAAGTTTTCTAATGCACTGTATTGCTGTGTCTCAGAGTGAGACATTCAAGCTTTCTCAATAGAGAAGTAAAGAGAGCTGCTCCTTAGCTCACAGCCTAATGTAACTACTGAGACTGTTGCCTGCACTCCATCAAAGAAGAGAAGCAGAAAAAAAATAATCTGTTCGATGTGCATCATCAAAGGTAAACAGAATATGTTTTAAGTTTTTTGTAAAGCACCATGTATAACTGTGTCAGTATGGAAATAATAGTTTACTGGATATCTGCACAGTAGATTCATATCATTATTGTCAAAAGCAGTGCTTGGGAAGACCTCTTATGACTTGATAACAGTTCATGCCTCACAGTGCTGGGGAAACTGAGGCTATTGGTACAACATCAATGCCATCAACAGTAGGGACAACTTTGGCAGATCTTCTACAAAGCCTGCTCTAAGTGGCTGACTACTTGGTTCTAGGAACCTCAGTGTTTCAAAGCTCAGGCTTTACCCAACAAAGCCATCCCCTGTGGCTATTGCATCCTTTACAATGATTATCAGAAGTTCTTTATAGAAAAATTCACAAGGTAAAAAGGAAAAAAAAAGTTAGGATTTATAGGAAACATTTTTTGTTTCTCAGAGGAAGGGGAAATGGCATGATGTTCCAGTCTATGGGCTAGCACAAAGGCACATAGAAGTTTTCACCCATTTAAAGGGTTGCAAGAACAAATAAATTAGTAAAAAACATTGGCAGGCCTGAAAAATCAGCACAGAACAAGTTCCCACAGTAATTTTATCCTTAGCCTTATGGTTCATACACACCTGGCTCCTTTCACTTCTTTCCTTTAACATGGGTAGTATAGTCAGCTCACAGATGTGCTGCCACCGGCTATCAGACAGTTTCTGATTTCTGAATTTTAGTCAGGAGACAGTATGAATGCTGATTCACACAAAGTGACTCATACAGATTTTGTATGTGCTTTTCAAGTGGCAGGTTTCCCTGTCTCTGGCATTTGAGAACGGAATGACCTAAAGCAGTGTTTTTCAAGCTGTAGCTTCTGGATCTCAAGGTTATAGCTTATCAGTAAATAAAATAGGGCCAGGGTCCAGGCCTAAGCACTGGTCTGTTCTTGTTCATCTTGTTAAATTGTTAGCAGAGTCTTGGCATGGTTTGGGGATTAGCAATATCAGGGTCCATACCCAGCAGGCAGCCAGGAGGTAACCACAATATACAGGAGGAGGGTGAGAGTATTTTACTTATGGAGGTCAGTCAGCTTCAGGCCAGAAGACAGCCCTTGGATTGTCTTACTTATTAGTACAGATTTAGCCCAAGGGCTAAATTGTTTCTCAGGTATCTGTGAAAGGTAACTAAGAAAAACAAGTTTGCTGTCAGAAGACTAAAATTTGCTATGGAAAGATTTTGTAGGGGATGTACAAATAAAAAAAGTAAGCAAACACTAATGCATAGAGAGTCAGGAAACACACCTTAATATTTTTAGTTCTGCTTCTGAGGTATTTTCTGACTGTATGCAATTCTTTTCCTCACAACATCAGTATGGTCTAGCTCAGATTCATTGTGTGAACAGTGTCTCACACAAGAGACGCTTGTGGAAACCCAGATAGTACTATAATAATTGTATGCACACACATAAAATAAATAATAGATCATATTTAAAAGATGGCATATTAGCAAGAAAATCTCTATTCTTTTGTGTTGTTAATTACCCATTTCTCAGTTGGTGAAACAGAGTTAATGCTTGTCTTTTCTTTCCTTTCTTTTTACCTTCTGAAGTGTTGTTCCTTTATACTATGTAATGAAGGAAGGCTAAGGAATCCTAGTGAAGATGCTGGAGAATGAAGGTAAAACAAATATTTTTTTAATAGAGTACCTTGACTTCATTTATGTTGCATATATTTTTGGTGGAAGATCTACAAAAATTAATTATAACAGTGAAAAAGCAGTAAATGTGACATTAAAGTGAAGTTAAATTATGATAGCATACCAGGCGTGGTATTTGATAAAATAAAAGTGACAGAAGAAAAAAAACCTGTGGCTTAAGGATCTAGATCTTGAAGACATTAATTAAAGAGCAGTTCTTCAACAGGGAAAAGCACTATTCCAACAACTAGAAAGAAGGTTCCTGTGTTTGATCAGTTGCATGGTAGGGAGTCAGAGATTTCCACGACTCTACAGAAAATTAGGTAGGTGTAACATTGGGAAAAGGAGGAGAGTGAACACCAGCATTCACTGAAAGGCTTTTAATCATGCTTGGTACAATTAAAAGCTTCACTGAGATCACAGGAAGGGAACTGTGAAGTAAGATTTGAAGTAAAGAACAGGCTGCTAAACATAAATCACTGACGGTTTTCATCAGCCATTAACATTTGCAAAATAAAATGCTTCTGATATTGCTGGTACGTGTAGCAAAGACCATTATCTCCTCACCATTAGATTGTGATCTTTGGTCTTTTGGTATTGTTAATTATGGTGCTCATCTCACCTAACATTAGACATCTAACAGTTAGGTATCTGGACCTGTGCTAGTTCCTCTAGCTTCCCACAGGAGGAGAGAAATAGGCACCTCCAGGGAACAATTAGTTTAATTCTAACATGATAAGTAGAAAGTATGGGAAGATCTGATGGCATTTCTTCAGTGGCAAGGGAAGTCTTGAAATTGCTGAAACCCCAGGGAGAGGACAACTGCCCCTCCACAGAAGCTCAGCATACACAGGCATTTCTGCATTTCTGCTCCAGTGCTCCCACCACATTCCCAGTAAGGGGCCTTTTCCACAGGGTGAAAGGTGCATGCCGGCTGAGCACTCACACTGACAAGGATCCTCTTAGACAGAGACAATGGAGGGGAAAGTCTGACGTGTCAAAGGCACTGGAGAACAAAAGCAAGACTCCTGAGCATCAGTGTTTCCATCCTCTTTCACGTTACACTGTGTGGTCCCATGTTTTATCTTAACCTGGTGCAAATCTAAAGACATCCACAGTAGCTTCAACCAAAGCCCATGAACTTTCTCCCTTCTGCTTTAGTTTGCCTGTCCCTTCTCTCACAGCATCTGAGGGCCTCTCCACAGCCTCTAGCAGCCAGGCAAGTATTTATTATTTTCATTCTGAGTGTTTGGGAGGAGTGCGTTGGGCTCACACCGGAAGACAAAACTGGTGCAGATGAGCTTTTTAGGGAAAGAATACAAATGCCTATTGTTCTTAACAGACTAACTCTGATAAGAGAAATCCATTCCCAGAACTCTTCTGTTGCCATCTCTAATCTTAAACTTGTGATCATTGGAGAACATAACATGATTTTGTTTCACTGGAAGAGTTCAAAGAGGAAACAGGATTTAGTGCACTTGGTCACACGTACCTGTTGATCTAATGCTTGCAGAGTATTGTCCCTCTGGCTAATGTCAGTCTAACCTATGCCATCAAAGCCAAGTCAAAGTCAGAAAAATTCATGGAAGGCCATGTCTGTCAGCATTGCTCATGTTACAGTGGCTACTGCCTGCTGAAAGTCCACAGAGCTACCCTGAAGATATATCGTCTTCTCAGGGCTAAGGGCAAGTATGCAATTCTTATGAATCCATACAATCCATACTTGTAATGTCTGTACATTACACACACAGTTATGGCATTGAGCCATTAGTATTTGCTCATTGAGCAGAAACAGTTACAATGAGAAGAGGGAGGAGGCTCCTTTTACGTCCTTCTAACTACTGGCTGCTGCAAAAATCTTTTACGAATAAAAGCTCTTCATCATATTTATGTATCCCTCTCCTAATCTTTTTCTTTTTTTTTCCCTGCCAAGGTTATGTTTAGCCCATAGCTACTGATGCTGCAAAGGCAATGAAGGAAGGAGCTGAGCAGTGAGAAGGAAAAGGGGAGAGGATGGAGCTTATCAATAATGTTTCTGGTGGAGGGATGAGGTTGGAGGAAGTGACTTCGCAGTAAATCAGGGGAGGATTCGGGAAGTTCAGTCTTAAGCTGGTAATAACCTCCCTCCATTCAGTTCTGCCCTGCCTGTGAGCAGCCTCTCCCCAGCAGCATCCCTAATTTCCACATAAAACATTAAATATGGATGCCATTCAGGATCTGCAGTTATTTTCTTTGTAGTCACCAGCATGGGAACATGACAATTTTATAAGGGGTTTTGTTACCGGCCCTGTGCTGAGATGGCTAGTCTGAAAACAGAATGAAAGTGGTGATGCCAGTTCTCAGGTCATATTGATCAGTTGAACTCTATTTCTGTCTTTGGATAAAGAATTCAGAGGCCCCTTAGTAATTTAGACACCTAAATATCATTCTCTGAAGTGACTGAAAGACAAGTTCACAAGTGTTTAGATACTTAATAAGGCAGGAATATTTATTAGCTGTCCTATCAGGATTTACATAAGAAAAACATGATTATTATTGTCTAATCTTATAACCAAGACATAGTAACTAGAAAATATTAATTAATTAAGGCATAAAAACCTGTAGGTGCTTCTGTATATTTATATATACATAAGTGTGTGTATATATACACATACATATATACGTACATATATGTGTGTGTGTGTGCGCGAATCTTTTGTTGTTTAAAATGCATATATACTCTGAGCCCAAGAACCTACATTTCTTTGAAAGTCATTGGCCTTAGTTTTATAAGTTACTCAGAAGCTTTGAAACCGTAGTGTTTGCTAGGGGATCTATGAATGGTGATAACCACTGCTTCATGAGTTGAACTGCATTGTAATGGCAAATGCCACACCATGTGTTAAGAAATTTGACATACAGATCAGCTCCATAAATTACTCTTTAAATTCTGAATGTGACATTCATCAATGATTAAACTGTGCATCTCTTTAAATCGCACAACACTGCACTTTCCCAAGGACCACAGGCCCTCCCTGAACACCCTGGTGCTGCTATAGGATGAAACAACTTGCTACCTCTCTGTCTAGCATGTATAAAGACTCAACCATAGACTTAGTCCCAACATACGGAGTAAAACTGGGGGATTGGGGGATTAAGGTAGCTCTGCTTCACCCAATATCCTGCATAGCATTGTAAACCGGGTCATAATAAAGCTCCAGCTTGCCTCAAAATGATGTGCATTCATAGGGTCCATTCAGCTACTGGTATTTTCAAATAAACATTATGTTTCTTTGAATTAGTCTGATAAAACACAACACTTCCATTTGAGCTAAGCAAAGCTCTTCTTCTGAGCATTTCAAATTGTTTTCAAAATATAAATGAATAAAGCTTTAAAACAACAAGATTAAGACCTTGGACCCTTGCCCTGGCAATATTTCTGGAAGTAAATCCTGTGCATCATTCCACTCATTTCATAAAGTTGCATAAGATTGAGTACATACTTGAGTATTCATATAATCAAGAGCTGAATATATTTACTTTCACACTTAACATGATGTAAATAGTCTGACTGTGAGATCTTCTAGGATTTGCAACTCTTGCTAATTACCTCTTGTTAATATGAATATCGTGCCCTAGATCACACAGGAACACAACCTGATCACTTACACACTCAACCTGTATTTTAAAGTCTAGTTTTTCCATCTCAGATCAGGAAGGGAAGTAAGTACCTCAAAAATTCACATAGATGACTGTGAGGTAGAAAAAAATTCATCTAGTGATATCTTAGGCCCCCCTGTCTGGCCTTCTGCTGCCAGTTCAGAAGAGTACAGGTTTCTTGTAAGTCTTGTTTCCCACCTGTGAGACACGTGCAGATGTCTCAGATATCCTAAGGTGTCTTATCTTCAGAATAATAGTTGACCATAAACTCTCACATCTTATAGGGAAGTGCAGATCTTAACTGCAGCTGAAGTTAAAAAGGGGATCTTTGCTTGCATGAAATCTATAGAAACAAACCACTGACAACCTCTATGTCAATGACAACATAGCTGCCCACCATACTGTAACTGCAACAATCTTCAAACTATCACTTATATTTTAATTTGCTTTATACTTCATGCTTATGCATGAAATATTAAAAAAAAAGGTGCCTCATACCTCCCAGAGTCTATTGAGCTTCTCTGTATCTTTGACATGTATTTTAAAAATCTTATTGCACTTTGAAATGCCTTATGCAGGAAGCAGGCTAGTTTTATTCACAGACAAGTAGCAAATAGCTAAAACTATCAAGTATAATCATTGCAGCTTCACAAGTGAGATAACAAAGAGCTTAAGAGTGACTAATACACAACCTCATTTTTGACTAATATATCTGTAGTCCATCAAAGTGTCAACAAGACACCTAAGGTATTATCTGGAGGAGAATGTATAGATCAACCAGTGTCCAGCCAAATGATTTGATAAATATAGCTTAACTGAATGCATAGTACTGATATTGTTTTGAGATAATGTGTTGTGTGGGGATCAGACAATCGATTATAAAGTATATGGAACTGACTATCTGTGCACAAAGGAGAAAGTAAGTTTGACTCTTTGGATTTTGGCTGCTGGATGGATAGCCCCACTGTGTAATACTTTATAGCAGCTACACAGTGTTAGTCTTGTTACCTGCAAGTAAAGAATCCTGGGCAACAGAAGTAATAGCAAGTGCATATAAATACCTAATATCAACTGTGGAGTTAAGTGAACCCATTGCCTTGTGAAGTGAAGCCGCACCTTAGAGTACCAATGGTGGGTCAGGACTCTGACATGACAGCAGCAGCCTCTGAAGTGCCAGCAAAAGAAACAGCTCTTGGAAGGAGCTGCCAACTCTTATCTCTTGTTACCAGAATTGAAGATGACTTACCAACAACTGTGCAGATCTTCCTCTTCGTACATAAAGGGAGGCCCCTTTTATGTTATCACAGAATCACAGAATCACAGAATGGTTGAGGTTGGAAGGGACCTCGGGAGATCATCTAGTCCAACCCCCATGCCCAAGCAGGATCACCTAGAGCACGTTGCACAGGATTGCRTCCAGGCRGSTTTTGAATATCTCCAGAGAAGGAGACTCCACCACCTCTCGGGGCAACTTGTTCCAGTGCTCYGTCACCCTCACAGTGAAAAAGTTTTTCCTCATGTTAAGATGGAAGTGTCTGTGTTTCAGTTTGTGCCCATTGCCTCGCGTCCTGTYGCTCGTCACCACTGAAAAGAGTCTGGCCCCATCCTCTCGACACCCTCCCTTCAGATACTTGTACACGTTGATAAGATCTCCTCTCAGCCTTCTCTTCTCCAGGCTGAACAGGCCCAGCTCTCTCAGCCTTTCCTCATAGGAGAGATGTTCCAGACCCCTAATCATCTTTGTAGCTCTCTGCTGGACTTGCTCCAGTAGTGCCACATCCCTCTTGTACTGGGGAGCCCAGAACTGGACACAGCACTCCAGACACGGCCTCAGCAGAGCTGAGTAGAGGGGGAGGATCACCTCCCTCGACCTGCTGGCAACACTCTTCCTGATGCACCCCAGGAGACCATTGGCCTTCTTGGCCACAAGGGCACATTGCTGCCTCATGCTTAACTTGGTGTCCACCAGCACTCCCAGGTCCTTCTCCGCAGAGCTGCTTTCCAGCAGGTCAACCCCCAACCTGTACTGGTGCCTGGGATTATTCCTCCCTAGGTGCAGGACCCTGCACTTGCCTTTGTTGAACTTCATGAGGTTCCTCTCCGCCCACCTCTCCAGCCTGTCCAGGTCTCTCTGAATGGCAGCACAGCCTTCTGGCGTATCCACCGCTCCTCCCAGTTTTGTATCTTCGGCAAACTTGCTGAGGGTGCACTCTGTTCCTTCGTCCAGGTCACTGATGAAGAAGTTGAACAGGGCTGGACCCAGTACTGACCCCTGGGGGACACCGCTAGCTACAGGCCTCCAACTAGACTCTGTGCCGCTGATCACAACCCCCTGAGCTCTGCCATTCAGCCAGTTCTCAATCCACCTCACTGTCCACTCATCTAGCCCACACTTCCTGAGCTTACCTATGAGGATGTTATGGGAGACAGGGTCGAAAGCCTTGCTGAAGTCAAGGTAGACAACATCCACTGCTCTCCCCTCATCTACCCAGCCAGTCATTCCATCATAGAAGGCTATCAGATTGGTTAGGCATGATTTCCCCTTGGTGAAGCCATGCTGACTGCTCCTCATCACCTTCTTGTCCTCCACATGCTTGGAGATGGCTTCCAGGATGAGCTGCTCCATCACCTTTCCAGGGATGGAGGTGAGGCTGACTGGCCTGTAGTTCCCTGGGTCCTCCTTCTTGCCCTTTTGGAAGACTGGAGTGACACTGGCTTTCTTCCAGTCTTCAGGCACCTCTCCTGTTCTCCATGACCTTTCAAAGATGATGGAGAGTGGCCTAGCAATAACATCCACCAGCTCCCTCAGCACTCGTGGGTGCAACCCAGCAGGGCCCATGGATTTGTGGATGCCAAGTTTGCCTAAACGATCTCTAACCTGATCCTCCTCAACCAAGGGAAAGTCTTCCTTTCTCCAGATTTTCTACCTGGTCTCTCGGGTCTGGGGTTCCTGAGGGCTGGCCTGAGCAGTAAAGACTGAAGCAAAGAAGGCGTTCAGTAACTCTGCCTTCTTTGCATCCTTCGTTAGCAGGGCACCCACCCCATTCAGCAGCGGGCCCACATTTCCCCTAGTCTTCCTCTTGCTACTGAAATATAAGATCTCAAAGGCTACAGAATGATACTAGCAGCAGAATATGCTGATTTTTTTTGTTTTTATGATAGTCTATCTTTAAGAAAAACAGACCTTTGGCTTTCTTTCATGCTACAGTATATAATCTCGTAAATAAAGCAGTTTTTTCTCATACATCATTCTCATAAATAGCCAAGGAGTATGTACATGCAGTGTATTAGAAGTCCAGGTATTATTTGAACCCAGTAAAACTGTGCACAGCAACAGTATAATTATGGTATAGATGTAATAAATATTTGAATACAATTAAATAGATCATTGTCACAGGCTTCTGAGTTTTACTAACTGTACCTTCTGTATGCCTTCAGAGATAGATAAGGAGTAGGGTTAGTTCTATTCCAAACACTAAACAAAACTTCATTTTAAACCTGGAGTAGAAGATGGAAAGCAGCAACACTGTAATTACTTACCATATCACTTAAAAATCCTAAAGCTCTTAAAGGCAAGGGAACACATAGTTAAGAGCATCATAAATCCACACTGTTTATATAATAAATAAAAGAAACATTATTCTTACAAGTAAAAAGGAATGTATATTTCACCAGAACACAACTGTAAGGTCTGTCCAGTACCAAGCATCTTTGAAGCACTTTAGAAATAATACTACTAATACCATAATGTTCTCTATTGTCCTTCCTTTTCCTTAAAGAAATGTAATGTCTTGCACTCTGCCCCATCTACATCATCTTGAGACTTCTCTGTAAATACTGATCAGACCTCTCCTCCCATTCATGTGACTTCGCGGACCATTAGTTCTGGTTCTATTTAGGAATGTCAAATAGATTTGGTCTGAATACAATTTAAGATATGCCCAGTTATTACATTGGTGGAGCCTGTGAGTACCAGATTTGTCTGGAGGAAAATCAACATCCAAAAGAGGGGCAACCACAACAGAACTAAAAAGGATAGCTATTTATTATTTAAATATGTAAACTATTTATTATCTCATGTTGCTCCTCTTCATATAGTAATTTTCAGTTCAGAATAAAAAATAGCTTGTTTGGGTCCAGTAAATGACTTAAGTTTGGGAAAGATGGAAAATATTCAAAGGGATCCAATGCAGTCTCCTCAGGCACCTCCTCTATAGCCAGAAGAAAGGGAACATTTACCAGGGGAGGCAGTGCAGGCTGGATTTGGTCTGAAATCTTTCTCTTGACATTGGCTATAGAGAGATTACCCTGCCTATGCTACTATTAAGCTTAGTAAATACATCTATTAGGAGTCTAAAAGATAGAGTTTCAACTTTAATGCAATCAGCCCTGGAATAAAGTCCAGAATCCTGTGTTATATACCTAGATTTCTGAATCAGCAACAGTCTGGGAATGAAAAACTTCAGTATACAAAACAGGCAACAGTTTGAGCAGGGTAAGCCAGTACATTTTTGCCCAGAGGAAGGACCACGGTATGACTGAAATCCATCATACACGTGGATGCAGCCTACTTAGAGCTCAGGCCCTCCCAGTAATCAAAATTCGTAGTTCAGAATCCTCTCCTGAAAGAAAATTCTTTCAACTCTTCCGTCAAAGGATGTGTAGGGCTTGCTTCTTCTTTAATATACACAGAAGGAAGAACTAAGTGATGAGTTCACCTTTTCTATCATAATAGATCAACTAGACCATTGATCCAGAAAATGGGAGAACAAGATTTCTTTCTCTCCTCATCCTAAGAATATTCAAATTTTTATCTCCAAACTTGCAAGTTAATGGACTAAATACAAAGGTTTTGTTAGTTTCTCCTAGGGCTGTTTCTGTATTTTGCATGAAACAATAGTGGTCGAAACCACACACGCATTTCTCAAAACGAAACCTGTTTTGCCATCTTCTGGGTGAGTTCCCTAAGTGCAGGTCAGAAAGGTGTCTGATCATTCTTCTCTTACTGTCCTCACCATTTCATATGCTGTTGTCAACATTGTCAGGGTACAATATCCTTCTGAAGAGTTTCTAGTCTCTTAGCTCTGCTTTTTCTCTGACTGACGTGAGGTTTGAACCCTTTCTGGCTTTAGAGAGTGCTGAACCCTCTAACCTGGGCATTGAATTCCTGGGTTCAATGTTGTAATTACTGTGTTGCAGTATAAAAGGTCTTAAAATCAATGATCTTAGAAACATAGACTCAAAGAACAATTTAGGCTGGAAAGGGCCTCTGGAGCTCACCTAGTTCAACCCCCTGCACAAAGCAGAGCTAGCTTCCAGGTTCGAGTAGGCTGCTGAGGGCCTGACCACATGAGTTTTGAACATCTCCAAGGATGGAGATCCCACAGCCTCTCTGGGCAGCCTGCTCCAGCACCTAACCAGCTTCTAATCTGCCATGCTTAATAATAGCAGCCACAGCTGATTCTGAGGTGAAATCAATCATGTAGGTCTGAGGACGTTTCCCAGCTTAGGTTCTCTTGGGTATCTGAAATAGAAAAAGTGTCTTGTTCTAGTTCCTGCTGAGGCCCGGTAGTCTTTTGCTAAGCAATGCCTGAGCATGGCTCAGGGGTTAGCACAGGCTTATGGTGAGCAGTCAGAGGAAGCTGTTTGGATACAGTCACCGCGCCTTGAGAGGTGACTGAGAGTGCTTGACCTAGGTAGGTGACTAAATTCTGCCTGAATACTTTGTAACTAACTCTTCTATTAGATCATTCTCTTAACCAAACATGAGGGTTTTAATCTTTGTTTTAAATATCCCTTGTAAATCAGGAATGGCTACTGAGGTCTCTTAGAGTCATGCCAGACTGAAACTCAAAGCAAAAGCAGGCCCCAAATTCAAATCCTTTCTGGATTTTGGGTTTCCTGACATTTCATATGTATCATGGTATATCTATCTACCTAAGTGTCATCAGGCTGATTCCCTATGGAATCAGCATGCTGCTGCTAACATTTTCAGTGTTATCCAGTCAGTGTCTTTAAAAACACTCTTAGGTCTGCCTTCATTTTCATAGTTTTTAGAGAGTTCCTAAAATTATGCCAAACCTCCTTCAGATGTAGCAGACTGCATTTTTAATTTTACTCCATATAGAAACGTATACTCCAGCAACCAACCGCAGAAAAGGATAAAACTCTTGCCAAAGACATGAGAACAAATGATTAACAATAATTTGAATTATAGAAATTGTATTAAGTAACATATGAAAATATACTTAAGTGAGCATGGTTTGTATGAAGCTGCAGAAAAACTGACAAAGATTCCTAGCAATATACCTATTCCAGTTCATTTCCATTTCATTTTAGGTTTTTAAGCTTTGTAGTGATGTCATGTATTTTTTTATTTGTACTCAAGTGTGTTTTTTAATGTCTTTAATATGCTATTACAAATAATATGCCAGTACCTTAAAAAGAATCATTTGTCCAAAAATTAGAATGTAAAGTCTAACCGCTACAGTTAGAGACAGATTTATATCTTTTAAAATATTTGAAAACTAGTTGTGGTATGAGCTTTTCTTAGTTATTTCTTCTTTAATCAGAAATAGAAATAGAGAATGATACCATGAATATAATGACATTAATAGAGATTATGTCATTGATCTCAATGGAGACAGACTATACTTGAGATGATTTTTGGTTAGGGCTTCCTATTTTCTCCTAAAGGACAAAAAACAGGAGCTATGTTTGACATACTTTACTCTTGCCAAAAAATATATTTTCATAACAGCTCTATTTTTAATGACTAGCGTAAACTGTCATCTCTGAACTTTCCAGATAGAGTGGTAATCTCTACATGGTGTCTCCACCCATATTCTACCACCCATAAACTAACTACTTTTGCAAAATCACAGAGATCCTCTTCATTAAAGAGATTAGAATGACAACTAGAAAGAGAGAGAAACAACTATCCCTTATTGTTAATATTGTATCCAATACAACTTCAGAATGAAACAATTTACTGTACTCTTTCCTCAAGAATAGACTGGAAACAAACTGTAGCCCTGAGCACATGGTAGTCTGTGGTTACCCTCTGGCATCAAGTGGAAACTGAGTTACTGAAAAGCTGTGAATGGTGCAGTGTAATTCCCCAGTCAGATCAGATCAGATCAGCTGGTCAGAGCTGTGGGCACACAGAAAAAAAACTTCTAGTTGCTGCTCTTCTTTGTCAGCTTGACCATATGAATGGATTTTGTTTTTCATACATGCTTTAAGTTATGTGTGCAGGCCTAATCAAGAGATGAGGTGGGTTCGGCATGGCTTTCTGGCATCAGTTTTTTCCTCTCAGATACTGATTTATATCATATTCTGCATTTGCCACTGAGGCCAAAAAAATCAGTGCAATTTCATAGAGAAAAACATGCTTTTTCCTTGTGTACTCATAAGTCAGAAGGGATGCTCCAAGGCAAAGAACATTTGAAAAGTTGGTAGCCTTAGGACGATTCCTTTGGTTAGAGACATATCCAGCTGGCCAGTTTAGCCCATGTATTAGAAATGTTCCTCAGTTCCTCACTGATGCTACATTTTCATAAAACAGGTCTGTCCAGAACTAATGCTTTCTATCAGCTCCAGCCGTCTAGGAAAATCTGATTCATCTTCGCAGATTACAACTTGGTCACAGCTACGCATGCCTGTGTCTGGCTTGGCCATACCAGTTGATCTATCTAGGTACGAAGCCTGGAAATTCTAACTAGCACTCTTTCCAAAGGCATTTGATTGTCTGGTTCCAACTTATCTAAATACTGAGAAGTCATAAAGTGAAGGCTTCCAGTAATGATAAATACACTTTTTACAGCAAAAACAGGTTTCTCAGAAGAAGTTTTAGACTGTAAAAAGTACCCAGGTAGAGACTAGGGCCCATCACAAGAGAAATTATATTTTATCCTGCCTCACTTTCCTTTGATGCTTTCCTCTTTAACTCTGAGTAGTTTTGTATATTCATGCATAAGTGTATATACAGATAAGTACATAAATATAGATACATGTAACATAAAAGATTCCAAAATACAGTACATCAATCTTCCATCATTCAAGGTCTTGAAGAGAGGAGGGAAATACATGAGAGATGTTAATCACATTATTTAATCTATCAGTGACAGATTCTTAGATATTACAGTGATATTGATGGTAAATGAAGTAGGACAGAGGAGAATGGAATAGGAAGGATGTTGGAACTTGGTCCTTAACTGGGATCCCATAATTTGTTCCAAGTGCTTCAGCCAGACATAATTCCTCCAGTGCTTCTCCCTCTCTTGCTCTGAGTGGTTAGGAAAGGAATGGAAAATATTTCAGCCCTCATCACTGAGAGTGCAGGCACAGTAACAGTCTTGAATATGGATAAAGCCAAGGCTCTGTGGTCTGTATTCTTTTCACTAACCAGCTACCTTAGGAAGAAAAACAGTTCTTATTTATACCTGCACAGATGATACCAAGGACCAGGAAAAGAGTACAAAGTGCTCTTTGAGAATCTCAACCTCCCTAGTGTAGTCCCACAACCAGTGATGCAGACTAATTTTAAAACCTGCATACTCTGTCTTTGTGTCACTGATAAGAATGTTTATTAGGTTATTATTACGTTAGATTTTTTTAAACAGTAAGAAATACGTATATGGCAGTTATTGTCAGTTGAAATATGACATTTTAGTGTATTCTGTATTTATATATGAAATATCTTTTAGTTAACATTTTTGAGGGATGGCAGTGGTATCTCCAGATAGTTTTTTCCCTGTGAATAGAAATTCAACATGCAAAACAACACAGACCTTTGCTACCTAGTATTCTGACATGACAGAGTTTTTCTCTGTCAAAGAACTATCGTTTATGGTATTAACCATCAATAATTTTACTAAAATACTGATGTAATGTGAGCTAAGAACTTTTGACAGATTACAGAAAAAAAAAACAGTTAGTGTCTGTTTATGAAAATGAATTGTACTGAAAAAGAAATTGATTCTTCAGGAGGGTTCATGGTGTTTAATCAGCAGACAAAATAATTGATAGTTTTATTGCCCAAGTAAATTGTCAATATGTAACTTCATATATTGCAAAGACATTCTTAACTCTTCAGTCTCTGCACTTAATAATCCAGAGCTACAATTAGATAATGTTAAAACCTGCTGTCTCATAAATTACTTCCCTGAGTGTAGTTATACACAAGAAATTTACTTAAATGGATCTGCTGTAATATCTGACTGCAAGGCCGTGCTTAGATCAGTGTTGCTGTAGACGACTGAATTTATTTAAAGGAGAAAAGGAAACCAGCGATGTCTGCAGAATATTATTCTCGCTCTTGACTCCCTGCCAGCATCTTCTTCTGTTTGATCCTGTCCATACAAACCTGCAATCATCAAGTTTCAGGCAGCATGCTCTTTAATGTGAAAATTGAAATAGGCTGAGAAGATTACTTCGAAACTCAGGTACCACGGGATTGTGCCCTGTAGTGTGATATGATACAATTCAGAGACAGATAGTTGTGCTGCTTAAATTGCGGACATATGGAATGGGATCAAAACAGTCCAGCAGGCATTGTGGGAATGCTGCCAAGAGGATCTTACAGGAGAGTGTTTCATTGTCACCTTCACTTTGTGGAGATAAAAGCTTAGCAGGGAGCAAGTGAATAGTTCTGGTGCTGATTACAGAAAACAAGAAGAGCTCCTGGAGAGAGGCTGTAAAAATAGTAGGCTGGAGGTCCTAAGTGGTGCTCTGCTACTTTGGAGGCTTTCAACCTCTGTCTAAATTTCATTATTGACGACACAGTGGTGAGTAATGTGTTTGTGCAAGGAACTGTCTCTGAATGTTGGGAATTCAATTACCCTCTGCGTTAATGTGAGTTGATTGGCTAGTGGCCTTCCACCAAAATTCAGTGGCCCTGGACATTTTTAACATCACTGGAGGATGGCACTTTGCTGGGGATGTTCACCTGCTGGAAAAAATATGCCTATCAGGTTTTTAAAACTGTGTTTAAATTCCAGAACTGATAATTCCTATGTGACAAGTTTTAGTGGTGCACTGTAAAAAGTTTATTTTAAATGAAGGTCTTTAGATGTGTATATATTCAATACCTAAAAAAAAAAAAATGCTATGATAATCAGTTATTTATTTTCTTACTCTAGCACTTCAGGCTTAACCAATTCTCTGTTATTGTGTCTGATTGAACAGAGTAAACTGACTATCTGTGTCATGATTTTGAGGGCTCGTATTCTCCTGATCTTGACTATGACTAAATGGCTAACGGCACTTAGTGAACTGGCATTCAGATGATCAGAACACACAGATATTTAAAGACACAAATCTGAAATGAAGAACTATATTTACATTTCTTGCCATATTTGAGAGAAGATAATTCTGCATTTCCAGACACTAAACACTCAATCATGACAAATGTAAATATTATTAGGGTGAGTCACCACCTACTAAATGTGCAATGCATATGTATACTAACTGTCTTTTTTTCTTTGACACTGAGAAAAAAAGAGTGAAATGGGCTTAAAACCTTCTTCTTACTAATGTATATTATTATTCAGGCTGCTTGTATACTAAATACATGTTGACCTAGCTCACTCTCTCATGAGAGTGACATGAAAAAAAGGCTGGCAAGCCATTTGACAGGAAAGATTGAGAGCAGCCATAATATGAAGACTTCCATCTTATCACGCCTGTCTTTGTAGACAAAGTAGAGAATGTGCAACTGAAAAGATAATATAGCATTGTATTGCCCTCCTCTGTAGGCACAGAAAAGGAGTGATTAATAAGTATGATGGATGGAGAAAGACTTCCAATGAGTTATTCCTTTAAATACACAAATGAATTATATTTTTGTAGGCTAAAATCTTATAGGGAATCTTAAACCAAAAGTTATTTGTGGGGCAGTTATCATTCTCATGCATGTGACATCTTTAAAAAGCACAAAGAAGCAGGTCAGCTTATTAAAAATGCTGAACTTTTCCTTCTGTAATACATCCTTGCTGAAAACTTTTTTCCCTAAAATTTGAAGATCTTGATTCAGATTTTCAAGTTTATTCATATTTCCTTCAAATTCTGAAGACAGCTTTTGCAGCTATGCTTCTTATTTTTCAGTCTTAACAAATTCTTACTGTTCTCGAATGGAATGGGATGTATGAGGTTTGACATGTTAATTCTGGGGGAACACAATGACATCTCCACCCTTTCTCCACTCAGATGGCCAAGCACAAGACAGTCCAAATGTTCCTAGGTTAGCCAGGGCACTGATGTATAAATCCTGCAGTCCTATGTGGATCCTAATCATTATAAGTCTGAATCAGGGGCTGCACCATTTTAGGTTGCAGCTGGAGGCTCCTGAGCCAAGTTTCACAGCGCACATAGCTAGAAGATACTGGGAGACCCTCTCTTTTCAATCCCTTTCAGCACTTTGGCAAGAAAAGGCCATACCTCAATATCAGACTTCTTATATCTTTTCCAAATATGTCCAATTAGATGTTAAGCATTCCATTCAATTTTCTTAAAGTTATTAAAAAAAACAGCTAAGTGCTCAGTGGCAGTCAAAAACAACCAAAAATGCAAAATGAAAGTAAATCTTAAGAATTATTAAAATCAGAATAGAGAAAAAATCTGAAAAAATATTTATTTTGTACCTCCGGTTTGAATACAGAGATGGCCCCATTTTAAAAAAGGTATAGTAGAATAGGAAAATGCTTCAGAGAAGGCCTACAGGAATGGTGAAAGTCTCTGAACATTTGTTCCTATCTACTTTTCTTAGTTTATCAAAGTCTGCTATTTTGTAATCCAGCAGGTTTTTTCTGTCCTTCAGTGTACTTTGAATAAAATTAGCTTATATATAAATAACTTCCTCCAAGGTTACTGTATAGGACTAACTTTCCCATAATGTCCTCACAAGATATCAAAATAGCATCCCCATTTTTAGGTCACTTTTCACATGAACGAACAATTTAAGCAGATGCTTACATTTAAGCATATGACTGCTCTGTGGTACACTGGAAACTTGATATTTACAGTTAAATAAATAAGGCACCCAGATCTTCCTGTCTTTCAAGTGAAAGATGAGCTATACACCTGGGATAGATGAGGTCTTTTAGAAGTCTTAGTACTTTATATGGGCTGATATAATGAAAAAAAATGAAATGATTTTTTTATCAGCATCTGTCTTATTGATATTAAATCATTATGTTTTATTTCATCCTGTCAAAGCAGAATTAGGTTTTATCTCGTGTCAGAATGTTGGATGTGACTTCTCTGCTCTTTCCACATCATTTTATTTGCAACTTAATCTTCCATATAAATATCTCATTGCATATAGTCACTGGTAAAATTTCCTTTACTTTCAACAAAATGAAGTTAAAATATTTTCACTAAACACTGCAAGAAGATAAAATAGCCTCTGTTTTGTTTTCTAAACTTACACTTAAACCTGATATGTTCTATCATGCCAAACCATGTAGGTAATGTATATGCCACATCTATGAGGAAAATTCAGGTAAAAATATAAGGTAAAGAGTTAGTAAAATATTATTTCTAGGGCACCTCCATGCACCTATGGAATACAAATTTGTAAACCAAATAAATCAATATTAATGAATAAATGAAGTAAAATTGATCATTAGTATTTTTTATTTTTAATCAGATTTGTGCAAGGTGTAAGACTAATGATTGAGAGTATTTTGCCCAAATATATACATCCACAGTGTAAACATCTCTACTTGAGCTGTCTGTGAAGGTTCCCTGTATAGCCAAGGAAGAGAACAAAGTATTCATGAGGTATAATTATTCTCATCGTTGAATATCTAAAACAGCAAAGGTGATTCTCATTCCAAAATTTTCTGTTTTTTTCCACTGACTACAAAGGGAGCCTGAGTCAGCCAGCAAAGATGCGGATGTCTACAAAACAGGAATAAAGTTTGTTAAAATTAATTCCACCCAGGGCCTTTCTGTTTGAACTCACAATGAGAATTTGACTATGTTAGCTAGTTTAGGAAAAAAATGCATATAAAGCTCGGTTCTCCTATTAAATAAATGAATAACTAAGTAGAACATATTGATGGTTGCTACAGGAGCAGGCCTCCCCTTTTGGCCCCTGCAGTCCTGCTGCCCTCCTGGCGCTGGGCAGGCCAGCAGAGGAGGACTCTGAGGACAAGCCTTCCTCTTTCTGCTCATCACGAGCAAACAGACATCATCGTGACTGCCCGTTTCACACTGACCCAGCAGACAGGATGCTAGGTGAGATGTGGGTATAGCCCACTGACCAAGAGGCCTTTCTGGCTGTAAATGATGGCTGAGCTTAGGCAGGAGGCAGGTACCCTGATGAGGATGCTTCAAAGTAGGCAGAGGCCATAAAGCAACCTTGAGGCACAAAGCAGAGGAACTGATCAATTCTAGGCAGGCCCAGAGATAGAGAGCATTGCACAATAAACCTTCAAAGTATCTCTGTCAGACCTGGCATCAAAATTATCCTTACCTGAAGGCATTTAATGGTCCTGAATCAGGATATCTAAATGTTCAGCTGTTTCTCCAGAATGAGGGCTGAAATGATGGAAGTATCTATTGCTGTGACTGCATCCTTAAAAGCCTGTCTGTATCCTTAAAAGCCTGTCCAAGACTGTGTAAAGAGACCCACATATTTTAAACCCCAAGGAAAAGTTCGCACTTGTGTTCCAAATGCAACCACTGCTGCTTTATACCTGCCTTTTAGTAATATTATACAAGTAGCGTAAGGTAGTTCAAGTAATGTAAAATATCTGCACATAAATTCTCCCAGGGGACAAGCATGTGGGGAGGGAAAGAACAGATGAGTCAGTCACATAGCTATGGGTGCATCAGGATGTGCTCAGTGCATTATCAGTACGCACAGTAAGAGAAACTGTGTACAAATGACTTGCACCTTCTTCTTCATTTGTCTTTTCTCTTCTGCTCATTATCTCTTCCTTTGGTGCTTAGGCAGACTTCAATTTTGATATGTTCTTTTCTTGCTATTGCTTTTCCTATTCCTATTTGTTCATCCTGAGTTACTGCATTTTCGCAGAGTCCAGTCTCCACTGATATCGGTACGGTTTCTCCAGCATGGCACTGGTGTAGCACAGAAGTGAGCTGAGCCATTAGTGTTCGTTTCTCTCCATCTCTTTCATTTTAGTTTTATTCCAGTCAGTGTTTTCTGTGCTCTTTTTTTCTTTCAGCTCTTGTGCCAAATTCTTCATCTTGTCTCTCTCTGTTTCTCAATGTATCCATCTTTTTCTTTTGCCACTTTTCTGTCCTAGTATTTATCTATGTTCTTTTCCTTGTACACAGAGAGCTCTTTCATAGGTGGTTTGTATTCATAAGAGTCTGAAAGATGCTCTCAGCTTTAGCTTTCTTTCAAAAGAAAGCTTCTATACCTTCCTGTTTATTTTTGTTGCTTTTTTTTCTAAACGGCTGTTCTCACTGTTGAATATATTTGTAAACAGTACCTTTGGTGGCATTAATGTAGTTTGCTTACAGGTACAGCAGGTTCTTCGGCATATGATTATTTAAATGTCAAGAAGATTGATGATAGAGTTTATAAAATTGAGGACAATTCCCCAAAGTGAAAAAATAGATTTATAAACGTACAGTAGGAAAAGTAAGTAAAAGTTAAAAGAAATTTGTGTTTTAGCCTTCCTTAAAGGTTTTGTCAGGAATCATTCTGAAACATACTGTAAATCCATTTGGTTAGTTGCAATTGAAATGAATTACTTCCACCACTTTATGAATTTATTCTGAGTACAAAACTCAGTGGTGTACAGCTCAGGTCTGAAAACTGTGGGTACAGATTTCCTTCAGGTCCTGCCAGCAGTGATGCTTTGTACCATTTTAACAACCAAGCTATGAAACCTCTTCCACTAAGGTGTACTTTACTGAAGCTGGAAGAGGCACATTGTATTCAGTGAATAATATGTCTGATCATGAAGGATTTGGATTTCATGATTTTTCCATGGCTATTCTGATTTCTGAAGATTTGCATATTATTTTAATCTTCTAATGAAATCTGTCTACTACCATGCAAACACATCTCAGCTGGTGAGATTCTTACAAAAGATTTGCTGTGATTATTCACTGGTAATTATTTGTGGAAGACAACGATGGGCATCTAGTCTCCAGGGAAACTGAGGGTTGTAATTAGTTTTGACAAAATGTGCTCTCCGTTATATAAACATGCTCTCCTAAGAAGGATTGTGGGGTATGATCATATGTTCTTTAATGCGCAGCAGAATTCGTCTTGATTGATGAAGGGTTAAACACTTTGATCTGCTCTGATGGAGGCAGTGTGAGCTGGTGACGATGGCACTGGCCTGGGAGACACAAGTTCTGGACCTAGCACTGCTTCTTGCTTCTTAGCTTTCAACCACTCACATCACCAGTGTTTACCTTCTTTCTCCTTCTTCTATATTTCAGGTTCCTTTGGGCTGATTATTGATCTCAGTTCTTTACATAGTGTCTGGTATATATTCTCATTTTAGGTTTTCATGTCATACAAATGAGTAATTATGCTCATTATTTTTACTGGTAGTTTATTTTAATGTTCAGATTTGGACTAAGTGACCACTGAAATTTGAATCTCAGATTACAGTTTTGCTTTTGTTACATAGCTGATGAAAGAACTTTTTTATTTTAGCAAGATTCATGCTGAAGTGTTCTATTTAAAATTTTCAATTTCCTTTCACATATTGGTTCACTGGACTTTTTTTCAGTCATTTGTAACTTACAATTTTATTTTAATGCTTTCTTTTAGGATAGATAGTGGTAAAGCAATTTGTACTTAGTGGTTTTTGTTTAATTTACATCACTTTGCACCAGCTTTTACCAACAGATCTCCCCCAAGCCCATACAACTCTTGACTTGTAACATTTTTTCACATTAGACTTCAAAATCATTTCTAATGTAATGGTCATATTTTATTCCTTTTCATCCTTCAGCCCAAACATTATTATATATGCAGTGCCCATTTCATTAAAAATAAATGAATAAATAAAAAAGCAACTAGCTGTAAAAGCCCAAAGGAATTAATGTACTCTATGAGTATCTTAAGACTCACCATGAGTTCTTACTCTCTAATGTGAGAATTTTGGAAATGAATACAAAATTCAAAATCTTGATTATGTAGAACCAATAGGGAAGGAAAAATAGAAAACACGAGATTGTCACTTATCATATACAAGTGACTGAAAAAATAGAAAACAAAGTTATTGCATGGGTAAAGATTTGTGTATATCTATATATGTCTATCTATATATGTATATATATAAATACAAATCTTTGGTGCTGATATGTATACAAATTATCTAACAAGTGGCACAGTTCAGTCAGGCCATTCTTTTTACACTATGTTAACATGCCATTTAAAACTAGTCCTGTTTGTATAATTTTGTGTTTTTCCTTCACTTAAAAGAGAGTGATTTGATAAACAGTAATTGAATTTAAAAAAATTTATTCATTTTATGGCCACTACAAAAACTTAGAACCATAGAAAAGTTCAGGTTGGAAGGGACATCAAGAGGTCTGTTCAGGTTGGAAGGGACATCAAGAGGTCTGTTGTCCAAACTCTTCCTCAAAGCAGAGTCAACAAGGAACTGAGACCAGGTCGCTCTGAGCTTTATCCAGCCTTGAAAACCTCCAACAGTCAAGACTGCACAACCTCTCTGGGCAGCTTGCTCCAGTGCTTAATTATGGTCATAAAGTAAAATTTTGTCTTTGTGTCAGAAGCTCCCATTTCAACTTACGCCCACTGTGTCTCATCCTCCCATCATGCCTGCTGTGAAGAGCTTGGTTCTGCCTCCTCGACCCCCTCCCCACAGGCACCGGGGGCTGCTCTGAGGTTCCCCAAAGCCATCTCTTCTCCAGGCTGCACAAGCCCAGCTCCCTCAGGATGTCCTCGTGGAGCAAATGCTCCAGTCCCTTAACTATCTTGCATGGGCCAAGTCTGCTGGACTTGTGCAAATTTATCAGCATCTCCTGTTGGCGATCCCCAGCTGTACGCAGTATCCCAGAGTTGTTCTAACGAGAGCTCAGTATATGGGAATAATTGTTTCCCTCAATCCCTGGTCGTGCTTCTACAGATGCAGCCCAGCATGCTGTTAGCTTCCATCACTGCGAGAGCACACTGCGGGTTCATGTTTGGCCTACTGTCCACCAGGACTCCTTCTTCTTTTCCTTAGAGTTATTGATAATCTACCTATAAATGCAGTTTTCCAACTCTCCACTTTTTTAGGTCTACTTTTGAAGAAGAAGGTAAATAAGAGGTTCTTTTGCAAAGTGACTTTATTAAGGGAGATGATGCCTTCTCGAATGACTTTGAAGAGTTATATTTTCACGCACAGGTTAAATTTCCTGCCAGCAATTTTCTTCTGTGTAAACCAGTTTTGAATTTTTCTAGTCTTTACATAAAGTCTTCCATACTTTCACATGCTTTATAAATTAATTTATTCCACTTATTACCTAGCAATGCAAACATAAATGGAAACATCTACTATTCAGTAACTTTCACTTGGCTTAGCACCATAAATTGCAGTCTACATCTTTAATGTGGCTTTTAGTACTTGATTTTACTTTCTTATCCGTATGGTTAGAACTACTGCATTAACTTGTGATCTGTGAGTCCGAGCATCTCGAAACAGACCCTTAGCAAGCTGTGGGAAGCCTGAAGGTGTGTGATACAGTTCGGTTGTTTTACGTGATCAGAGTTTTTTGCACATTCTGGACAACTCTGTGTACCAGTATAATATTTACCTGCAAACATTGATTTTTAAGTGGAAGAACTTAATTATAAGGCATTACTCCAAACTAGGCTTTAATTTATTAACACTGCTTACTTAAAATAAAAAGTAGGGTTGAATGCAGTCCCTAAGTCACTGGGGAGAGACTAAGCTTTCTTCCTGTGTCAGGTTATGCCTCTAAGCAAGGGGCATGTTCCCAATACAGGTCACCTAATTGGAGTACAATCTTGCTTGTAGGGCTGCTAAGGAAGGGAATAGGCACTAGGAAATAATCCTGGCTGCTGAGCAGTTTTACGGTTTCTATAAGGTAGGGAGAAGTGGTAGGACTGAAGAGCAACTGTGTGTGTGTGTATACRCGTGAGGGGTGAGAACAAGATTTCAGTGGGGAGCTAACTTTGCTGCAACCTTCCCTCTTCCCCAATTCTCAGTAAGTTTCTGCCTCTAAAATGATAGCATCCCGATACTGCCTGGCTGTCATCTTTTTGCAGCAGAACTCACTCTAGGGGTCTCTTTGCTACAGAACTTATTCTAAAGATCTTTGGATTCAAAAACTCTGAATCAAGAATTTTTTGCTTAAAACTCTCAAAGTATAGTAACGCAGCAGGTGTGAAAATGATAGGGGTGAAGTATCCATTAAAAGGTGGGTGCTCTTGGGAATAAGGAGTGTTTAGCACTGCAAGTGAATGGACCCTCTGTCTATTAAAATTCCCTATAGTGAGAAATCATCAGCTGGGATAAATCAGAATATCTGCTCTAAAATAATGAAGTTGGAACACTGGAACAGGTGGCCCAGAGAGGCTGTGGAGTCGCCTTCTCTGGAGTTATTCAAAACCCTCCTGGACACGATCCTGTGCAACGTGCTCTAGGTGACCCTGCTTGAGCAGGGGGGTTGGACCAGATGATCTCCCGAGGTCCCTTCCAACCTCAACCATTCTGTGATTCTGTGATTCTGTGAAGTAGACCTGGGTTGTATGTTTAATTGAAGATATGGTCCCAAGTGATTCTTTACATTTTGCTTGGTGTAGGACACGATGAGGATGTCCAATGAATAATAAATATAGGAACTGGTCAATCCTGGATGAATATGTTGTATAGCTTTGTTGTGTCTTTATAAAAACCTATACTACATTTTAATCCTAAAAGCAACATTCTTATCCAAAATATATATCAGCTTTTCATTTGTAAGAATTTTCAGGAACTTTATCAACAGTACATTCGATTGAAGCATATGTACATGTATATCTGCATTATGGTAGTTAGGATGTATTAGGAGTGTTTTACAACACTTCATAAGGAATTGTTGACATCTTATTTTTATGATGGAAAATTAGATAATAGAATTTTTTTAAAGATATTTAAAGTTACAGACTTTTTTTTTAAATCTAAGTTTTCTGTTCTGGCTCTATTGTATATCAAATTCTAGGAATCACAAGAAGACCTGAGAAATCCGGTGAAGTTTCTGTTCTAGTCACTGCCTAAGCTGCCAGTACCATGTGTGACCTTGGGTAAGAAACTTGACCTCAGCTCAGCTCAGGAATATTAGGTTAAAGCAGAACTTTAGCTGTAATCAGACGTCTCAGTTGAAATGAGCATATATAAACTATGTATATATGCAAAATATTGTGCTCTTGGAAACTTTTGAGTACAGTGACAGAATAAAGACCAAGGCTGAGATATTGAAAAATGTTTGGGCACTTCATTGCTCACCTCTGCAAAGCCTTAGGGACAGATGCAAAATGGGACTTAGGCAACAAAAGTGACAGTCATCATACCAATGACATGTCTTAAAGTCAGCAGTCCAAAACCAAATTAATCACCTTCACTGACCTTTATGGTCACGATGAGGAATAGCACCTCAGTGTGCTAATTACAACCACATCCTAAAGACTATTTAAGCACACACCTTTAATTTTCCTGCATATCTAAAATTCCCAGATAATGTTTCTTTCAATCCCTCCCCTTCATCATTTCAAAATAAAACTTATAAACAGAGTGATAGTGATTACAGAACTAGAAGACAAAGGCAGATGACAGAGCAGAAAATCCTGCTTAAGTTCCTCAGCATGTGGATGATGACTGTTCCACTCAAAAGAAATTAAAAACCAAACAGATACACCAGAAGCTAAAAAATATTTCAGTGTTGCAAGCTTTCCTGATTTTTAATAAGTCTCACAACAGTTGGCCTTGTTCGTAAAGCCCACGTCTTGAAGTACTTCCTGAAGTACCTAGACTTTGTGATTTGAGAGAAAAATAGTATTAACTGATACAAGCGTCATTCAGTGACAAAGGGCAGATAAAAAGAAAGATTACTTTTATGCTCACGTCCTTCAAGCCAATCACGTTATTTAGGAGATTTTGTCTTTCACAGTACTTCAGGTTGACCATACAACGAATGATATCTAACAGCATGAGAGAAAAAGGTGAGATAAGAACTGTAGTCACAAGGAATGTCTTGAGTTCCTATGACAACTGAGGACAGTCAGGAGGCTGGAGAAGAATCCCATCCTGTGTATGTGCTACTTACAATGATCAAAGAGGACATCTTCCTTTTATTCTTGAATTTTCATTCAGAATTAGTCGCTTGCTATCAAGTTGAATACTAATAACATACAGTACCATAACAAAGGCTGTGGTTAGAGCTTGTGATGATTTTGTGAATAATATAAAACTTACATTCCACAAAAGTAATTAATAAAGCTACCATAGGGAGAAAAGTTCTGCATGTTTATTCATTTATTTTAGCTTCCTTTGCTTTTAACAATCATAGATTACAAATAGCTCACTGTACAGAGCACAGGCTAGGCTGATAAATTTCATGGGTTTGTCGTGGTGAAAATATTAAATTTCATGCCTTGTCACAGATTAATAGGAAAACTATATTAAAACTATGCAGACAATTTATATAATTTAAACTGAATTTCAGAGGCATGCTTATTTAAAAAAAAAAACAGAATAAAGCAATAATGTACATAGGAAAATAAAAGGCTTCTGGAGGATAGGTTAGCAGCACAATGTTGAAACATCTTGGAACTTCTCTCTGCTAAAAGGAAGACTGATATTATGCTGGGCTTGCCCCCGTTATACATACACATTTACTGAAAAGAAGGGACATTATATCTTCTCATACTTTCTGTGTGATTTATCTCCCTTAATAAATAATTAATAAATACCTCAATGTTTGTCATCTAAGCCTAAGATAATCATTCTAGGTCCCTTGTATTGTCAGTAAAGAGAAATAGGTATTTCCTGAAAGTGATTCATCTCCCCCATCTCAAACACCAGTTTCAAGGCTGTGTAAATTGCTTTCTGGATTTTTCTTGAAGAAGCTACTCCAATAAGGTTAATCTCACATTTTCTATAGACATATGGGACAACTGATAATCCAGCCTGTGGATTTTTTTTTTATAGAAAATGTTTGGAAATTGTTGAATAAGACAGTGGTAGAATACAAGGACCAAACCAAAGTGAGTCTGTTTTTATTAAATATGTGAATAAAGAATTAGTATTTACCTGTATCTGGATACCTTTAAAATTATAAATGACTCAGGAGAAAAACTGTGCTATAAGCAGCATAGAAGAATGTTAAATTATCTGCAACAAGTCATGGAAAAGGTCTCAATGTGGCAAACACTGAATTCCATATGACTGAAAAATATATCCCAGTGTTTCCTGTGTTTCTAAGATGCATATGTTTCACACAAAATATTTCTCCATATTGGGATTCATTAGTACATCACTATAGCTTTTGCTTTGTTAGTCGCTTTGAAGTCATACAAGACAAGATATGCATTTTATGCCTATTTTCTGCTGCATCATCTCTGTGATATTTAATATTTTCATCTCTTGCTTTTGGCACTACTGTTCTCAAGGTACCATCAAGCTCAGCCTCATCAGTTGCAGCAATAATCATATCATCACCAATTATATCTTCCCTGGAAGTATCACCAAGTGCCCTATAACTCTTTTTCTACAATATTTCACTGACACATTTAATCTCAAATGGTAATCTACAAAGCTGATAATGTCCTCCTAGAGTGTTAGAAGTACCTAAAAAGAGACATACCTATCTAATTTCACCTGCCAGGCTCCATCTTTCTTATTTGAAATTGTAACAAGCTGCTTGGGGCTGCTAATTGATGTTGCAAATCTTCTGATGTCAGTATGGAGTGGTGATACTAGGAAAGGTGGTGTTTAACCTTCTGGTATTAAACATCCTTTTTGAGTACATTTTTAGTTTGTTTGGTTTTTTTCTGCTCCAGTCAAACTGCTGATGCATTCACCTGTGATATCAACTTTCTTGATTCTTGTACTGGCTGAGGACAAAATTTTGCCACCCTTAGTCACTTGAGCCGTACTTTATTCCCTAACTAGTCCCTCAACTTTACTGCTGATTATAGTGAAACTACTCATGCAGCTTAACAGCTGGATTTCAAGCATTCAAGTACAGCAGAAAGTATCTTACTGCAAATGCATACAACTGATGCAACATTTATTTCAATGTAAATATGCTGAGACTCTCCAGTTCCTTTAAATATATCAAGATAACCTGTGACAATAACCACTCTGGGTGTTAAATTTGTCATTAAATGTCTCACTCACCTATATGCTCAAAGCATTATAGATGGTCATTCAGTTATGAAAAATTGTAATTTGCCTTTGCTTTCCTGGTTGTCACTTACAGCTTCACCACTCCTTCTGATTAAGCAGGCTAAATCCTCTGCTGATATAAATAGTTGAAATATCACTTCATGCTTTCCCTTAAAAGCAATTAGCTTTCATGGCTTCTGAATGTTTCTGCCTTTTTGAGTACACTGAAAACTGCTGTGCTTGTTTGAGTGTTTATGTCCTGCCTGAGTGTGTTGGAAGAGGGGCCACAAAGATTTAACTTTAGACTTGCATTTGTTTTATTTTCTCCTTCAGCCTTCATGATTTCATTTCTGTCCCAGCATCAGCGCTATGCCTACTCAGATCACAAAACAAGCTTTAATTCTGCAGGGGTATGGAGGCTCCACAGAGCTCAGTATTGTAATTATCTGCATTCCTCACTTCACAAAAAGTCTAACTGTTGCTCTCCCCCTCACCCCCACCTAGTTTATTAACTAGGCTTTTCCAACACTGTTGCACATGCTAGAAGTCTTCTGATATCAGCATAATCCACAATCCTGTTCACACAGAGTTAAGATTACTCGGGAATATATATTACTTCCAAAGACAGAATACATCAGGTAAATTAGTACCTCTTCGTAAATGTGAGTAGACATGATTTTATTAAGAACAGGAGTAACAGAGAGGAAGGAACACTTTTTACAGATATTCGATCTTTTAATCTCAGTACAAAAACATCACTTGATAACCACTAGAGATTCTCCCTTTGGGCCTCAATTAGAAGGATACAAGACAAGATCTTAAACTTAAAAAACAATCATTATCGATGGTAACAGAGCAGGTAACTTTAGCATATTTAGTAAAACAAAGAGTTTCTTTTATATCTAAGCTGTTTTATAAATCACTATAACACTTGCCTGACAAGTACTCCATCCACTTGTTTCCGAGCAAGCTTCTGTCTCTTATGAGACTCTTTGGACAATAAGCAGAAAACATCCTCAGTCTTGAATCTTTGCAACCCTGGAAGAGAAATCTGGACCTGGCTGATATTCTGTCTGTTTGGAAAAATAGAGCAATGCTGGTAGATGACCTCCCCCAACAATTTTATGGGAAGCCGTATTACAGCCACGCACCACTCTCTCACTTATCTGCTAACGATAATAATGCTTATGACTTAAAGATGACGACCAATAAACAGAATTAGGTGCTAACAGCAAAGATAGTTCATGCAACTGAGTGGTTGTACTTCAGCTGACAAGAGGAGGTAAAACTGAAAATAGAAGTCTCTGACAAGACATTGGATGAACAAAGAACAGAACTCTTACAGAACAAATTCTCTTTATTCAAGAACTAAATAAAAACATATATCCTGACATAGCTAGGAAGATTCGGGATGGAAAATTAGGCATGTTTTTGCCAGGTTCAGGATGATGGAGGACAAGATAAAAGACCATTGCTATGGTAAAGGAGGGATGGAGGATAAAACAAAGACAGGGTCTTGTGAAAGTGCTGTCAAATGTTTCACAGATTATTTATGATTTCCTTCTCCCCAGTGCTTCCAAGGAGAGCAACTTCAGATAATCCTTGTATACCTTTACGGCTTTTTTTTCTCTGGCATGTAGATGTCCTCGTGTTTATCCTCAAAGAAGAGAGAAATTTTTTGGAACTTTTAATGTCAGCAATCAGCTCTGGTTAATAATACTACCCTGGCTGTCATGTGTGGAGGTTACTTTGGCAGATGTGTGGGAAACCTTGGATCTGCTGAGGCTCTTATAACTTTAGAACTGTTTCACCTTTATCCTTTACTTCCTCTTCTTTTCTATGGAAAATATTGTCATTTCTGAGCCAGTCAAAAGGTCTCTGAATTCTTTCTGTAGAGGATAGTTTCCAGAGAGTTGGACCTTCCCTGCCAAAATAACCAGAGCCAGAAACTAGAGCTTTCATGAAAAGATGCTAAGGAAGGTTATACTTTTGTTGTGACTGGCACTATAAGGATTGGCTGCTATGAGGCTCTGGGCTTCAAGAGCAAAGGTTAGGAAGGTTCACAGGTAAAATGTGTGTAGATCATTCAAAGGATTTTCTACAAAAGTGAGAGAGTTTATAGTTTTGCTAGTAAATCGTAATTCTGCAATAATTTTCTTAGATCGGTTTTTATTAGATCAGTTTTTTTGTAAAGAGTGAACTTGCTCTCATACAGTCTCTCAAATACAAATAGCTGTGACGCAAGGAGGGTAACCAGTATCATCTAAGGTAGCAAAATTTCTCTCAGTCTGCTTTAGGTGTCTAGTTTAGCAGAAGTCTTATGTTTATTCTCACCAAAATAAAAACTGAATGCTGCAATATTGCTTTTGTTTGCCTGTCTGCTACTACTTGTTCTTATTTATGTGGTGCTGGTGATGTGTAGTTTACCACACATGCAGAATTACAGAATTGTTCCATAGATGTGACATTAATGTTCCCACATATGAGACCTCTGGACACCTTTCCATATAAGATTCACAAAATTTCCAAACATAGTATTCAGATTTTCAGAGGATCCAAGCACCCACTTGGAGGATTCCTGCAGACACTCCTGGAATACTCACCTGACAGCCATATATAACCAATTTCAGAGGTTGTCATAAATTTAAATGAGAGGCCAGTACAGTGTATTCAGTATCACTGGATATTCTAGAATGCACACACAATGGAAAAAAACAGCCCTTCAGAAGTGGTCGTGTCAGAAGAGCAAAACAATTACTCTGACAAAGAAAAATTCTAAACCACTGAGACAAGCTCGAAATATGGCAACGATATATAGATAGGCTGTATGTTCTAGATAGAAAATCAGGTAATTGAAAGAAAAAAGGACTCATTAAGTGCTGATTAAATGTGACTGATTTGCAGATATTTAAGTGTGAAATGGTACAACAAAGAAGATGGACGTCAGGATCCCTCCTTTATTAATAGAGAGACTGTAGCTGCAAAAGCTCAGTATTCCCAAAATAGCTCTTCCATGAACATCAAAGTGAAGAGGACAAATGTAACAGTGACCTGATTCTGAGAACAGAAATGTGTGGCACACTAAGAACAGACATTCACTGACTATATCAGAGGTGATAACAGTGACTCCGCAGCAGAACTGTTTGCATCTCTGAAGTACCATGGAAACCAGCAAATAAAAGAAGCATAGTTGCCTTAAGCTGACAGGCAAGTTGGAGACGGGCTGTACATGCTGATGGAGGGAAAGTTATCATGTTGATGAATGACTTGGTAATAGATAATCTAGAACTGGAGATAAAAGTGGAAGCAGCCAAAACAAAAGCTACAAGTTGTCTAAACTGTTTTGAAGAAAGCAGTTTTACAGATGGAAGGAGGCAGGAAAGACTAAAGTGTGAAAGAGCTGTGGCTTCCTTAACCTGCAGAACTGAATGTTCAATAGACAGACTTACTTTAGTCTCATGCTTTCTTCATTGTCACAATATATCTCAAAGACATTATCACAAGACCATTATCACTCTAAGTTGATGCTCAGCATTGCTCAAATGCTGACGGTATTCATATGGCTGTGTATAAAATTAATCTCATCCTAAAACACATATCTAAAACAGACCGGATGAATCGCATCCCTGCTTCTTTTTTACTGAATATAAAAGGAACTATGTAATTTGATCAGATACGTATATCCACACCGTATCTGGATAGGTAAAAATGCTTTTTTGAGGCTTCAGTTGGTCTGGAGATATAACATATGCAAAGCATGCAGTAGCACGTAACAGTTTGAAAGAAGATCTAGACACATTCTTGCGTTTATTAATGGTGCTAAATGTCTAGTAGGGATGAAAGATTTGATGTATACAGATTATACATATGAGAAAGCATCTGCAAACCAGACTTCCTTCTGTAAACATAAGTTCAGGTATAGGAAACATGAGTATCCAGGAATATTGAGAAACATCATCTGTAGTGAATGATGGCACAGACTCAAGAAGTGGTGCATCTTGAGACATTTATTATTTGTTTCTGAGCATATTTATACTAAGAAGTTTGCTGCTTCAGCGGTTTTACAGATATAGACTGTTCACGTCACAGATACGCTTCGCTAAGCCAATCATCATGCTGATTATGTCACAGGTAGCCAATCATTACACCGATCACGCACGCAGTGATCATGCCTTGTACCTTGCTACTTGCTTCTTGTTTCCCATATGCTTTGCTGCTTGTAACTTTCCACCAGTTTAACCCTGTCATGACCCTCCACAATCATTTTATTACCTGGATTATATCAGATGAAAGGAATCTTGAAAGATAAGATTAGTGCTAGGTAAATAACACTTTCTCTTCATATATATGTACATATATACTTAATAAACTTACAAACTATGCTGTGAATTTGAGATTTGGTAAAGAAGCTCCTTAACTTTTAACTCAATCTGATTTGAATTAAGAGAGGTTTTGAAGTAGTGAGTTAACATGAGAGAATTTCACCACTAAAAGTAGGTTCAGCTGTAAAATTTAGTAAGCATCCAGTTTCTTTGCAAGTTTTTCCAGAATGCTATCAAAGAATTATTGCATTTTTTTTAAACTGTATGTGTAAATTCAGTTGAGATTAAGTAGTGTAGAGGTTTGGGGAGAAAAAAGTCTCTTCCAGCGTCAGCCAGTAATCAAGGAAGCTCTCTGGAATATGACAAGGTGATGGAGTGATCTGGAGCCCAAGGATCTTCAGGGAGAGTGTGACACATATGGTGCGAACAGGGCAGAAGCTCAATTAAGATAGAACTGAAATAATTCAGTGGGCCAAAACACTGCATTGTGCTGCCAACAAACATTCACCCTTATGTGTATACTTCCCTAGGCTTAGAGAACACTGGTGGATTGGAGGAAAAAATAAGTGAGAAAGAACATCGCTTGACATATCTGAACATGCTGTTCAGACTCCCTCCACTGGACCACAGTCCAAAAAGTTGTAGTCTATGTTGCAAAGACTAAGCAGACAATAATCACAAATATAGATTTGCTTCTGCCAGATGACAGGGTTGGAAAGGGTTGGCTTGCCTGCGTGACTGGTACAGGAAAGCATGACCAATATCGGCATGAAAAAAAAGAAACTCTGGTAAGGAGTTTCTTCATTTATGTAGGAAAAAAATCCAAGCAGGAGTGCATGCAACCTTGATATAAGTAGGATATTAAAATTACAGTATTTGAACTCCCTTTATAATCAGTGGAGAGGAACAGGTACTTTAAGGATCCTAAGATAGATCCTAAGACAGATTCTTCTGACCTAAAGTAGGTCAGAAGAAATATATCTTAGAAGTGTCATTACAACATGAATATTTAAAGGTAAGTGAATTTCACCTTAGATGTATACTATAATATCTTATATAAGATAACATAAAACAATATTATAAATAGTTTATAAAGCTATATATGACTATATAGTATATTGATCTATACAATAATATTATCATTCTTTTTCTCCAAATTTTCACTGCGGTGACCTTTTATTCCATTCTGCCTTCAGTAATTGATACAGGTTTACGGCTTATATGCCTGTGCACTGAAGTCCCTTTCTAATGCATGTGCATTCACTGATTGGCAGGAACAAATGCCATTGTATTTAATAAGTTCTGGGATAACTTTGGGTGCTGATGAGCCAGCCGTTCACTGAATGTCCACACTCCTTTTGGCATCAGTTCTCCAGCTATAACTTTTTGGACTCAAAAGGGTGAATTCATACTGCCTCCAAATTCCTGCCTAACAGTTTGCATGCAGGGCATGGTGGAACAGATGGTCTTTGCATGGCAGGAGCTTTCTAGGATCAATTTCACCTCTTTTTGCCAGAACAGCTGACAACAACATGAATTGATATCAGTTGTCGCACTTTTAGGAAAGGATAGATAACACGCAAATTCCTACAATTTCTAAAAAAGATCCATGAAATCTCCCATGGGTGTTCCACAGAGGATGAGTTGTGAAGTTTAAAAGGCCTTTGTGTTCAAAGGAGGGTGTAAAGGTTTTAATGGGATTGTGCAAGAAGTTCCTAGTATGAGATTCAAGAGAGATCAGAAAATAGTTCCTTCATTCTCTTGAATTAGAAAATGATTTGGTCTAGTAATCATAAATAAGACAATATGAAAGTAGCTGCATTTCTTCCTGCATTATTCTAATAACTCTTTGGAGCAGACAACAGGGATTTAACTTTCTTTGAAAAAGTAATTCTTACATTAATAATAGCTGATATAATGTCTGTGTTTATTATTTATTTATGAGCTGTGAGACAATTGATGTTCTGGAGCTGTCAGTCATTTAGATGTCTCTTTCACAGATAATATCTGCTGGTTTTCACAGTCTATTTTCAGATTGTTAACTCTGTAGTTTTCTCAGAATATTACACAGTAGTACAGACTATGATTTTGCTCAAATTATGCTTAAATTTAAAAGATTTTAAATTTAGTCATCAATAACTGTTTGCATATATCTAATATTCTTTCTCTCTCTTTCTCTGGTCTTTGAAGCTTGTGTTAAGAATTGAATTCTGAAGAATGTAAAAGCTAAATTAAAAAATGATGGGGATCCAGTATAGGCACCTAATTAATATGTAGGGCAGGAAAAGGGAAAGGATCCAAGGGTTCACTGCTATGGGAAAAGCAGTATAAACAGCCTTTCTTTACAGTGTAGCTCCAGAGTCGGGGTTTAGAATGGGGGGGGGGGGGGGAAGAAAGGTAGTGAGAGAGCAAGTGTGCTACATAAGGGTCAAAAGAAGATCCATCACTAGACTGGTGTGAGGATGCAATGAACCCAAGGAAAAGCATAGCAAAAAAAGGACCAAAAGTTCCAGTTAGAGGAAACTATCGTGTCATTTCCCAAAATTCATGTGAAGAAGATGAATATTTTCATACTTGTCTAACCCAACTGAACATATGAGAGGCTGGAAGATTCCTGTAGGGCACAGAATGAAACCAATAGGCATTTCTGTTAGTATTTCTGTTAGCAATCATCCACCTATTTATCCTACCTACAGAGAAGATGGAAAAGCCTTAACGAATAAATTACATATAAAAAGACAACAACGTCTAAGTGTAACAACTTACAACAACAAAATGGCATTCAAATCATGATATAACCCAACTATGGTAAGCAACTGATCTCTGTATGAGTTTTCCAATTGTTGATTTTTGTATAGCTTAAATCAAGGTATTCTTAGGAAATCTGAGATACAATTTCTTACTACCCATTTAACATTTAATTCACTGGACTGTTTCACTTCTTTCTCCTAAGTTTACCTGATGTACTCTAAGTTGAATCATATTTTTGATCAAATTTCTAGGGCTTGTCATAGTGAAAGATTAATCCATTGGATATAGCCACAGTTTATCAGTGGGAATTAAGAACATGTATCTAAGTATTGGGCTAAACCTCTAGTTCAAGCTTTAAAGAGCCAACATTGTTTTCCTCTGATCATACTGGGAATGGCAAAAATTTGATTAACCCAAAATTTGCTATTCCCACTGTTTTCTGTGCTTCAGAAAACAGGGTGTCCTCCAGGACAATATTTTATAATCATATATATAAACCTTTCATGAATATTTGACCAAAATATGGAAAATAATAAAACCAGGAAGGGTCAACATGAGCACAAAAACACAAGGAAGAGGAAAAATATGTATCTTTTAAACAGGCAGTTTATGTATTTCACACATTTTTTATTTTGCTTCATATCAAGCATATGGACTACATCTACAGTAGTTACTTTCTCTAGCATTTATTCACAAACTTTTTTTGCTCAACTGCTTAAGTCAACTACAGAGAAAAAATTTTCAGATTAGCCCAAAGACCTCTTTTTTATAACTGCAAAAACAATTTCTTTCTAATGGGATCTTGTCTTTTCTGTTCTTCATAAAACAAGATTTATTTTTAAAACCATTCATTACCTTTTAAACAAGATTTGTTTTTAAAGCTATTCATTGTCTTTTAAACAATAGGTGAAGAAAATAAAACAGGTTTAAGTCTAAACTTAAAAAAATTAAAGTGAAATGTCAGCATGATAAGTCTGCGCTCAGTATGAAAAGTCTGGACTATGCATAAATCTTGGTAGTTGCTCTCAGCTCAGTCCAGCAAGCATTATTTAACCACAGTAGCAGAACTTGAAAGTGAAAAACAATATCCAGTTAACAGAGATAACGGTACTGTGGAACAGAAACATGAGAAGTACAAATAAAGGAAAATGAAACGGCAGGGTGTTTGGAGGTTTATGAAAGTAAAATGAGGAAACCTCACATCAAAACTTAATACTTGGAAAAATAGAACACAGACCAAATGAAAAACCTGTTTACTTTTGAGAAGGAAAAAAATGATGAGGACACAAAAATAATCTATTGTATACAGAAATTTTAGGGGTGATTGGTAGTTTGCACAAACAGAATAAGGAAAACATCTAATTAACTGCACCTGCTGTTGGAATGAAAGTGAGGCAGCTCCATTTAATTTTTTTAACTGTAAATTACAAAAATGTTGATCCTTAAAGATGAAGGAAACATTTTTCAAAAATAAAAACAAATATGGGGATTTACATATAAAAAGGCATTCAATTTTCAATCTGCTCAGTAAAAAACACTTAGAAACAAATAAGCCATTTTTGTAATAACATAGAAGAAAAATGTGATTATTTCTTTGCTGCATTTTGGGAAATGCTTTCCTTCTCCCATTCATAAATAAGGTTAGCTTTTATACACGAACATAGCTTCACCAAGACTAACTCTGCTTGAAATCTTACAGGTAGTAAGTCTTGTATATGACTTGTATATGGGTAGTCTTGTATAGAACTTGAACCCTTTAGTCAGTTTGGGAGTGYTAGAAAACATAGGCTGGCCCTACTACAGCCAGACCTATGCTAGTATAAGTTAACCATGGAGACCTTGCGGCTAAAGGAAAGCAACTGCAAGATGAAAGTTGCCGTGCTACCTGGATGTTGCCAAAAAAGAATACAGTGCAGGGAATGGCCCAGGTGGTGATGGAAAGGAGAGGTAAACAGTTTGATGCTGACCTGTGATTACCACAATACAAATGAAGATACTCAGGATGGACCACTTTAGAGTCAGTGGTGGTGTGTCTGCTGAGGCCTCCTATCCATTGCCTGATCTTGTGTCATCTCCATAGAAACTAGAACCAAGAGAAGAACAACAGAGAAACACAAATCAAGGTTTCCTAGAGGGGAAGGATCTGATTTCTCTGTTTATTTAAGCAGAGATTTTACAGAGAAATGTACATTTTTTTTAAAGGTTTGTTGGAGAGGAGGACAAAGAAGACAAACAATACTCAGCTATAATCAAGCGAGTGGAGCAAGCATGTTAGTTAGAACAAAGCTAAAGAGGAAAGGATTAATTGCTACCTACTAAGCTACCCTCCAAACAACAAACCTGTACTGCCCCACATGGCAACCTGGTAGGAAGGGAAACAATGGCAATCCTTCCTGGCACTGTGGGTCAGGCCTCTCATCCAACCTGGTAAAAACAATATTATGGTGCCAGATTTTTAGAAACTTGTAGATTACAGCTTGTTTAAAATACAGCTGTCCATCACGTCCGTGGTTTGTGCTCTTAGGTATGCATCCAGCCCAAACTCCAGTTCCTTCATCAACTTGAAAACAATTAATGAACCATGTCCTCATTATGTTAAGGATTAAAAGTTTCTTGATGTGTTGGTGATAACAGCTTTGTTTTTCTCTGTCGAGACTGACCTCCAAGCCCTGGGGACAAAGCCTTCTTGGTAGAAGAGATCTAGCTATAGGAGGGACTTCCAGGATTAAGAGGATTCCAGAGTGTGACCATCTCTAATGAAAGCTTTCAAAAAAGCTTTTTCCAGCATTACAAGTTCCAATATCCCTGTTAAATGAAAATGCAAAAGGCAAATAGATAACGTTTCTATCTGCTATGGAAATAAATCAGACATTTCCATGTTATTTATTTATTTATTTATTTATTTATCTATAGCGTATCTAACTAATTTTATCCTCCCCTCAAATATTGCATTCATTTCCTGAAACAGCAGAATAGACAGAAACATCATGAAGCATCTCTGTTATCCCTAATTCATTTCATTCACAAAGTACCAGACCATTTGTGATTAAAAAACACCTAAGACTTAAAAACTAACTAAATAAACAGCCTGAGACTCAGCTGAGGATGGACCAACGATCTACGTGGTAACAGCAATCTCTATATAAGAGTGTTTGTCCCT
This sequence comes from Apteryx rowi, assembly GCF_003343035.1. Classification (NCBI taxonomy): domain Eukaryota; kingdom Metazoa; phylum Chordata; class Aves; order Apterygiformes; family Apterygidae; genus Apteryx; species Apteryx rowi. The sequence goes on along the minus strand of NW_020449564.1, from coordinate 965,396 downwards.
TGTCAGTATTCTTTCTTTTTTGTGTTTTGAAAATTGTTCAATAAAAACGATAGGAAATTGAAATTAAATGGCATGTAAATACCTTTAAAACTGTTTGTTTGTTTTAGTCTTTAAACTATATATCGTGTGTGTGAGAGAGGGAGAGGGAGAGGGGGACTAAACTGATGCAATTACTGGGTGAGAAGCTTAAGTATGAGCTCAGTGGTTGTCTGTTTTCTCTCCCTTTCAGATGGCAAATCAGTGCACTCGTACTTGGAATAAGGCACAGAATTCGTTGCCTAGAAGGGAAGTAAAAATGGGTAGAGAACAGTGCTGGGAGCTGATGAAGGTGTGAACTGGAGGAGATTGGAAGGAGGGAATGGCTAGGAGGTGTTGTGGGTGGATGTAGGGAGAAAGGTGGTGGGTAAGACCCAAATTCAAAGGAAACCAGGATTTCTCTACATCATGTACCAGACAAACAAGTTGTCTACTTAGGTTTTTTAAATGGCATACTATCACAATCTGAGGCTTCCAATTTATTGTATCTCTATAAAAGGAAATAGAATGTAGTGTAGATGTATTTATTTTCTTTCTTTTCTATTTGGTTAAGTTCCAAACTGATTACTTTTTGTACAATTTGGATTTTCACACACTTTTTACTCTAGCTTTTTGGTGCTGATATACAGCAGCAGCTGCAGCTGAAAAGTCAAATTAAAGCATAGCTACTATTTCTTCAAGGGTTTATTTCATATGCCATTTAAACATTTAAAACACCAAAGTGATGGCTTAATTCCCTGGAGTGAGCACAGCTCAAATGACATAGCAGAAATGTCGACATCAAAGTGAATACCAAGCAAACGTCAAGCGAAAATCAGATCATTTAAAATGCAAACATGTCCTGTAACTGTGAAAGCGGAAGATAAAGTAGTTGAAGTGCACAGACCTACCCATCCTTGGAATACAGTTCCAAGAATCCATACGCTACAAGGATAAAGTAGCACCATATGTCCTTTCCTAAGTGACTTATATCTGTATCAGAACAGGATGAAATACATACCAGACTCTTTGTAAATAACATAATTTAAAACTCTGGTACAAGTCCTTTGCTTTCTTAACTCTCTCTTCAGTAAAACTGCTTTTTTTTGGTGCTCCTTTTAATGTCCAGCAACTTGTTTATTCAAACCAGATTCTTAAATGTGCTCAATCTTACAGCGTTCTGAACAAAAGTAAGGCAAGACAATGCACAGATATTCTCCTTATGTTCTTATTATCCTTATATTCTCCAGATGTTCTTTTGAAGATGAGGATAGGGGCACTCGAGGTGAGCAGTACTGATTGTCATCCCTATTCTAGACAATGTGAACAAGAACTGACTGTTAATTTTGCAGTTCATGACAAGAAAACTGCACCAAGCACTGTGAAGTAGTATCTTATTTAAGGAGGCAAAAATGCTGACATAACACCAAATATGATTCACTCTCTTTCTTTCCTCCCCTCAGGCTAGCTCTTTGATGAAGCAAAGGTCAGAGTTCTATCTTTTGGGGACTTTCAGAAGTATTATATTGAGTTAAACCTCATGACTATTCGATCTAAAATCCAGAATTAAGATTTTAATAGTGCTCACTCAATTTCATAAAGAGCTAGTTCTTGTAAACATATGTGTAAGGCATGCAGGAAAGAGAGTTAATACTGTTTAAAATTATATTAAGTTTGACACAAAAGCTGTTAGGCATTTATTGACATTCTGTAAACTTAGTGATCATTATACTAGAATCCACTATAACTTATTTTTAGCACATATGTAAACATGCATTTTTTTCTTTCCTCAATGATATCTCAGTCTTTAAGATGTAGCCACAATTCTGTATGTTTCCTATGTTTTTTCAAGCTGAGAAAAGCTTCAGTGCTGATCTTTTCTAAACATTTCAGAATTTTACCAGTAAGCCAGGCCTGGGGTCAACAACTGACCAATCTGCTTAGCTGCTGGTGAAGCAAAAATCAAGCCTGTAACCAAAGTTGGTAAAGGTGTTGGGATCAGCAGATGAGACATGTAGCTGTAGGATTCCATCTAGAGAGCACAGTCTTTTCCAAATATGCCCAAGTAAAGTGGGTAAGAGTGCACAAACACTCACCTTACCCACATCTGCCAGTATTTTTTCTTTAACTGAAACAGAATCTCAGTTTAAAGAAGTAAGATGAGAGTTGTTTGGTTATTGAAGATAACAATTTCCATCATTTTCAGCTTTCTGTTTTAGTCCACAAACCACTAACAACAGAACATAAACCTTATCACAATGGGTGTCTATCCTACTAAATAAAGTTGCAGTCAGGCTTACCTCTATCCAAAGTCTTATAATTATTGGACTACAGGCCTCCTGGGGAAAAGCAGCTTGTGTTTCTACGTGGATTCATCATTGAATTGACAGAACTGTCCTTAACTTCTGCGTATACGGCCTTCCTAATTTATACCCAAATCCTGGCTCATTCATTTCTCAAATGGTGGGTACACAGCCAACTTGCAAGATGCCTTGCCCATCATGCATATCTGCAGGACCATCTGACTTGCTTTGCCTTGTGATCTGTACATCTGAAGTTTGACAGACCATATCTAGGCTGAAAAACTAGCTTGGGCCCCTGACCAGTCCCACCAAGATCAGTACACAGATTATTTAGAGAGCAAACCAGTGAGGCAGGGCTCAGGTACAGCCCCTGGAAGAACTGGCACTTGAGAACTGCTGTACCATCAGCCATGCCCAGACAGCCAGCCTGCAGCAGCCTCCTGCTGCAACGGGCACATGGGAAGATGCTGGGTAGAAGACACACCTTGTTTGCTCAGAGCAGACTGCACATAGTCCCTACACCCTCTCTATGCCCATCTTTTCTGTGGCATATATATTTCGTATCACTTTGCAGTAGAAGAGAGCTAAAAAACACACAGTGCCAATTCATGTCTACTTTGGCAAAAGCAAAGTGGGCAATCTGCTGACTCTCACAGTTTGCTTTGCTGCATAACTGCCCTTTTTACCTGCACCTAAAGTCAGCCAGTCAATGCTCCTGATATCTTTAATGATCTTGTGCACAGGCTCCGGATGCATCAGGAATTGTTTACTCATGGTGGGTGTAAAGACAGTCTCTCAGAAAGCTCTTTGATTCAAAAGACAAATGAACAAATGCACACAGAATTTCCTTAACATTTTTCCTTTTTTTTTTTTAATTTAATATTCTCCACTGATTTTAGCTAAACTCACTCAAAGTGAATCAGGATATGGAGAAATATTACTGGTTGTGAACTAAGGTTGGGATTTTAAGGCAAATACCTTTTTTAGATGCTTAAATATAGATTATGTAGCCCAACTGTTGGCACCCAGAAAATGTCCTCTGCCCTGGTATTTCCTAATGCTTGCTCAGCAGGGTAGCAGCAATGCCAAAATATCACCAGCAGGTCTACTTCCAGACAACTTCAAGTCAGGAAGTTGATGGGTCACAGCTTTGCTCTCATATTTGCTTTGAGGGATGCCAAAGTCATGCCTAGTGTAAAGCATCTTCCTAGTGTCACATCAAGTATGAATTTAGTCTGTTCAAATATGGATTTGAGACTATGCTATCCTAATATGCAAAGCAAGGGAGAAAAATATTTAAAGTAGTAATAATTTAATGTATTCATTTCTTTAGATTACTTAAATATTCATACATTCAAAGCTCTGGGTGTTCATACAAAATATTAATAGAAAATCCAGGAACACAATGAAGTCATACGTTTTACTTCTCAGAGCTACTTTGTCAGAGGGAAACTGCTGTATTCTAACAGCTTTATAGCTCTCCAGAGCAGTTTGATTTTTTTCTTCTTTTTCTTAGACCTAAATGTTAGCAGAAAACTTCTGGAATAGAACTTTAATTTTTCAAATACTCTGGAAAAAAAGAGAGCAGAGAAATACAGGAGAGGGAGAGGGAGAGGGGATGGGGAGTGGGAGGAAGAGGGAAAGAAAAAGAAAAAAGAAAAAGAAAAAAGAAAAAGAAAAAGTAAAAGAAAAAAGAAAAAGAAAAAGAAAAAGAAAAAGAAAAAGAAAAAGAAAAAGAAAAAGAAAAAGAGACAAAAAGAAAGGAAAAGAAAGGAAAAAGAGAAAAAGAGAGGAAAAAAAGAAGAAAAGAAAAGAAAAATACAAGTGCCCATGCTTGTTCAATATGCTTAACAGGACAGCACTGTATATTCTAAAATATTATGTTGTTAAGATAGAGCTTTATAGTCCGTTAGACTAGTTCAATGTAAAGTGCATATTTATTTGAAGACTCTTCAATCAGGAAATTTGAAAAACAGTTTACCATCTCAAACTCCCTCAAAAAAATTTCCATCTGACCTGATGAGACAAATCAGGACCACAGTGGTGATTTAATGGAGCAATCAGCAATGTGTCAAATATGATTGATGTGTCCCTTCAGAAACCTGACAGGTGATTTGATCCCCACTGGCACAGACAAATCTTCCTCTGAAGACCCTACTGCTAACACAAGATGTAGAAAGATTTTTCTAGTCAACTGTCTTTTATTTTGCCCTTGAATTGAGGCTATTTTTTTGTTCAACCCCTTTGCTTTGCTTTGATTTGAATAGTATTGTCCTGACCTAGAGATGTTATTTATGACAGAACATAGCTCTCACCTTTCAAAATGTTAAATGTTTTATCAGGTGGTGAAAGTTATTTCTCTGCTAAAGGTAAGTTAAGAAAGTAATAAATGTAATTTTCACAAAACACCAGTTCTAATAGCTATAAATGTGTTTTAAAAACAGTGAAATTCACACTAGGTAGAGTCAAGAACCATAGTTACCTTCTGTTCTGGGCTTTTATGTGAGTTAATGTGGAATGAATGCAGAGAAAGGCAGAGGGCAAGCAACAAGCATAAATCAATTGGGTGCTCATTTTATTTCAAAACAGATACAAATCTCTTCATGCTAAATGAATATTTTATATTTAAAGTATACATATTTGAAAGCTTTATTGAAAAGTGTCACAAAAATTATGGTTTTAGCTTGTGCCAATGTAAAGCTACATGAGTTGCCTTGTTGCTTCCAAATTCATTTAATTTATAAGCTCCCTGTCCACCCAGCTTTACAGCCCATTCACAGCCTTAGCCACAGAAGTCAATTTTGCAAATAAGACTTTACTGTAATTTGACATACCAGGTCACAGATACAGTGGTCCTGTGTGTATTAGTAGATGTCATTCCTGCTAAGGCCAGGGACATTGAAGCCATTAAAAATAATTGACTGTATCAATTAATGTTCAATTATATGTAATTACGAAGTTATCATACACTGTTTATACAATGCTGGGTGCACGATGAACAAAATGCACATAAGCAATGTGTGAACAAACATTCTCCGCAGAACAAACAAGGACACCTCGCTTCTTCTCCCTGTCAGCACTACTTCGTTCGGCGGATGCAAAGCAGCTCTGACGCTCGCTGGGACATAAGTGGGAGTGTGGAGGGGATTTGGGGAGGTCAGAGCTGCCCTGGCAGTGGCAGTGGCATCACAGCTCCCCATGACCAACACCAACCTCGTGGCTGTGGGGCCGGGGCAGGTGTGATTCCCGTGCTGCTGAACGCTCTCTGTTGCTGCTGTCCAGCAGCACGATTAAAGCATCCTACCAGGGACCAGTGTGACCCAAACATGCTCAGGATGAGGCAGGTTCAAAGATGCAGTGGAGCTATTTTTTGCACCTTACTCTTCCACATTGCATTGTGTGCTTTTTTAGCTGCAAGCAATGCTCAGCAATGTTGGCTGTATGTGTACATGAAACTAGAGAGTGATGGATGATGGATATGAGCGGGTAGGGAAGCCAATAGACAAGTTTGGTAAGCAAATAGACAGATATACAACAGGAAGGAAAATGATAATCAGATTAATATAGACACATTATTTGTATAAATTCCTTCTCCACATAAGGTTTGCAAGTAATTTCCATTAAAAAGGCATGAGCTGGTAGGGAGAATTGGGAAGAGAAAGCAGAATATCAGTTCTCCTGTAAAAACTTAGGTCTACATGATGGTGTTTATTTTTCTTTATGAAGTATAAAAAAAGTCTGTTGAACCTCTGAGCAGTTGAAAAAGGTAATTATTTGCAATGCATTAGCAGTGATATGAAATTTCATATAAAGTATGCGTGATCTGAATCAAGAGCCTGTAAGGTCATTTCTTTTTAATGAGGTTAGTTCATAATTAAAATCAACACAAGGAGTTTATTTTTGGAGGATGGGAGCTAATCTTTAAATGTGCCTGTTACAGATCTTGTGTCCAATCCCATTCTGACTGCTTTATTAAAATGTATTTGGTGTGCTTCTCTAACAAAAATCAATTTTAACACCTTTCTGCAAACAATTTTCTTCCTGTTATAATCATTTTCATTTGCAATTATAAAATCATCAGTGTAACAAGGTACAATTGGAGTTTGAAGAGCATAGTTTATTTTTTTAATTACGTTTAATGAATAATTGAAAATTATATTAATGTAATGAAAATAAATTTGAATTTAGTATTGTTTCATTTTAATTTTTATTAAATCTGTTTATCAGATGTTCATCACAAGGATACCTTCCCATTTTCTACAGCCTGAACTTGCCGTTAAATATCCCAGATAGGAACAAAACACTATGATTGTTTATTATTGTAATCTTCTAGATTATATGCACATGAATTTGGTTGGTTAGATACCTATAGTGAAAGTCTATCTCTAGTAAAACTGAAGACAAAATTCCTAATGATGCAGAGAGTGTCAATACTTCACCCAAGGAACTGCACAGCATATTTGACAAGAAAGGTCTTTGGCAAGAAATGCTGCTTTCATCTCCTTAGTCTATACAGCTCCTATATAAAAGATAATGACGATCCTTGGCCCTCATTATCATCAGTAGAGTCTGAGGTTGTCCAGCATTTTCTCAGCAGCTTGCAAGTACCATGGTACGCCCCAAACTGAGAGCCCACTATGGTGCACGTAAAGTTCTTGTTGGCTTTGTGGACATGGGATCAGATTTGCTCTATTAGCCCTTGAAGCCAAAGGAAGACTCAGCCTTTGAAGCTGGTGTCATCTGGTAACGTGGACTAAATAATGCTTTAAGACATGCATCTGACCTAGCTCTATTCATCCAGAGGATAAGCATATGGTCTGGGTTTTCAAATATTGTAAGTTTGGCTGTTGCATCTGTCTTACACAAAAACCTTACACTGAAATGAATTCTGTTCTTGTGTTTCCCCTTTCTATATACTGACTGAAGAAGAAGTATAGGTAAGTGGTTTATTTTATATGCTTAATTTTGGATAGCCTGACTTAGATGAGACCAATTCCCACTGGAGGCAACTGAAATTTCCAAAATAACTATCAGTCCAGCTACTGTCAGTGTTTCTTTGTCCATCTTCAGATGTCACAAAGTCATGTGGGCTGCAGAAAACTCTGCAGGATCTGAGTTAGGCCAGTAGGTTGGAACTACCAGAGGGCAGGCTTACAATATTTTGAAGCACTTTGTCATGGAAGAAACTGCTCTTCAGGATAGTGAGCTGAGCTACAGTCAAAGCTCTTAGAATAAAATTCATCTCAGCTGTAATTCCACAGACAGAGAGTTAAATCAGGAATGATTTTGATTGCAAAACTGTGATAGAGATTGCTTATGGTTACCTCCAAATTATCAGTAGTCACCGTGATAATAGTCATTCTGGGCTACAAAAACACTTCCATCTGAGAAAGATTATGTAATTATTCTGATACAGATTAAGGAGTTAAACAGCCTGTTTTCTGGATTTTTTTAGGTCTATAAATTGCAGGATACTGAATTTTCAACCTTGGTCCATCAAAAACTCTCTTTAAACTTGAGGAAGCCAAGACTGTACCCCTAATTCATTTTGATTTTAAGGACAATAAGGTTCATTTTTTATTAGAGCTCTGTTGGTAATGAAAAATGGATATTCCATCATAAAATTAACAACCTTACTATACATGGCTTGAAACTGTCATTAAGCACACTTTTTATTTTATGAATACATATCTAATTAATAAACTTGCCTTGGAAAAGCTGTCTACTTGGGAGAAAAATTAATTAATCAATTAATTTTAGGAAAAAAAGATTTATTTACAGCTTTGGTAACTAATTTACTGTGGAATTTGTAGCAAGACTGTATAGCATAAAAGCTTAATGGTAATGCAACATGTCTACTCATAGTTCACCATTGCTAAAATTGTAATCTTAATTAATGATGTTGTGTCATATGGGATGATTTCAGTTCAGAAACCTATGCACAGGGATGGCTAATATTTTATATACAATTATCACTGAAAATAGAAGAAAAGCCAGAAACGACTGTTAGCATAATATTTAAACACAGCCCTGAGAGACAGAGATGATTTTCTTTCTTAAATTACTGTACTCACTATTTTGATGGCATTTTTGCATTTACCTCTAAACAAAAAGATTCTTGTCCATGCTTTTCATAAGGCATCCTGCTTGGACACGTACAATTCAAGTGTACCTTGTTATATGTAACATCTTTGTGAGGTTTAACTGAGGTAGTGTGAGATGCTTCAACATCATCACCTCACAGGAAAACATAAAACAGGAAAATAGCTGTGAGTGACAAGCTGGCTGCTTATATTCATGTCCATATGTTAGGCTCACTCAAAAAAACCCAGTGTGCCAGTTAGACATAGTTAGCAATCACAGTTGGGTAGAAAAATAATTATGAAAACACCCTAAACTTTTACTAGGTAAGCAATGTTAATTTTTCAAGTTTCTGACAAGAAATAGGTTCAGAGATCAGTTTATCATATCATTTTACAGGAGACAAGGAGACATTTCCTCCTTCAAGGTTATCATATGCCATATGTCTTGTTCTATATGTTTGCCAAAAGCCACTTAATGCCATATGTCCTGTGCCATTTGTTTTTCAAATAGTACCTTAACTGTAGTAGACACTATCTGAAAAAAATATTGAAAAAAAGCTAATGTTTGTGCTTTGTTACTGTCAGAGATGCCAGTTTTCTGTTTCCATGAGAGCCACGTACATTTTAATGCTTAATATGAACTTCTCCATACAAAAATCTTAATAGTGACGGGCACAGTTTGCCTTCTGCAGCACAAAGAGCAGAGCTGATACATTTGTAGGTATGCGCAGGAGGACACTAACCCAAACAGGCCAATCCACTTTTTCCTAACAAAACAATGTTTCATAAGTGGTGCATAGTAACAAAATATTTGCAAGTGCAATGAATAGCAAGCTGGTACGAAAATAAAAAAATTCCACATCTGTAATGATTTCTTCATTCCCCTTTTGAAAATTCATGAAGGCCACTCTTTCTGAAAAAAGGGGTTTCTATGATTTGTCATGTGCCACACTGACTAGGGTTCGCTTTCCATTGAGCAAGACCTTAACATAGGGCAGCAGTAGTGCAGAGGGCTGTACACAGTTTTAAGCTGCTTCCCACTGACTTAATTTCCATCTTCCTGAAGAATCCGAATTTGGGATTTGTGGAAGCACAAAGGGGAAAAATATCATTAAAAATCCTAGAACTTCAGCTTAAAGGTTATAATATTTGAATACATTTTATTAAAGGCTTTGTTCTTAATTTTAATGTTACTATTTTTAGATTTTATTACATTCATAATTTTACATTACGTAATTTTACCTCATGGCTAACTTTTGACATAAATATTTGTTAAATTAACATTTAACAAAAAGGCTTGTTTTAAAACCTTGAAAAAGACATCTGACATTGCCAGTGATCTAATAATCAGAGTGCCACAGAGATCTCCACTTATTCCTAAATTATAATCATGTATGCTAACTCCTTCTTTGGTTTAGGCAAATCAGTTACAGTCTTTGAATTTGGAAAAGAGTTGAGATAATGTTACTTACCTGCCTCGCAGGATGCTGTGTGGATTAATTAGTTAACATTTGTTTAGGTCTTTGAAGATGGAGAGCTCTATTTAGGTACTAAGTACTATTTTCATGAAGAAAAATATGTTAAGTGCTTACTAAATGGCAGTGCTGCAGCAACACAGCTGTTCAGTTACAGAATCATTCTTTCCTTCTGCTTTTAGGTCTCACAGCATCCGAAGTGTTGGCTCTACAGCACGTGAAAGTGCCAGGCCTGTGGCGGTCACTGCGGGCAGCACAACTCTAAAAAGTCTGACAAAAACACAGCAAGCCCAAATACTGATCATATACACTGGAGGGAAACCAATCAGAGCATCAGAAGAGATTGAAACTGCAATTAAAACCATGATGCCTTTTTAATTCATTCTAACATACTCCGTGTTACAGGTTCATGTCTCATGCACTCATGGTTACAGTGCAATCGGCTGTCTGGGCAGAGCTGAAAATGCAAGATCAAGAATAAAGTTTTCTTTTTCATCTTGTATCTCATGTAAGGCAGCTATAGCAATAATTTGACTAATTTCAGGCTGTATTATCCCTTTCCAGTTTGAACAGAACTTCAGATGTTCACTGAAATAGACCCCAGAGAATATGATATGATGAGGGGTGGAGTCTCTGCTAAAGACTGGACTTTGCACTGAACACATGGGCAGCACACACTCTTTCAGCCCCAGTATTGCAGTTTTCAGTGTCACACAGTGATTTTACTTATAAATTATACACAGAATTCAGTTTTATACCAAGACTTCTGAATTTAGATGCTGTTATGTATGGAAGCTGTCTATCCCATTACAGTCAATGGAAGTCTGGTCTATACAGCCAGTGGAGACTACAAAGGGATTCAGTTAAACAAGTCGTCAGTGTTTATTTAATTGTTCTTTTGACTGCAATGACTACATTTTCACCTACTATAACAGGGGTTAAAACATCTCATGCACTTCTAGACACTTACAAATGCCCTGCGTCTTATTTTATGAATTTATAAATGTATGTGTCTTAAACTGACTCTTTTCATAAGGGCATAAATTGGTTGCCTAAACTTAGATGACTAATGCCATGTGAGACAGTCTTGAAGACCCCACTAGACTCCAGATGCTGCTCCAGAATGGTTAGATGCCAGTGTCAGGGCAACTGCAATAAAGCTTAAATGCTCCAAAAAATCAAATCATGAAACTGTAAATGGCAGAGTTTGGGAGATAAAATTCTGTAAGGTACCCACAGCTAATAGTAATTAAAGTACAGGTAGCAAAAGACTGAAAGGGAAAACTGCAAATAGATTTCCTCCTGAATAAATCTGAATCCTCTCTGAACAAGCCCTAATTTGGGTTATAGATAATATTTTGTGGGTGTTTACATGGAGATGTTTCTTTTAAGCTTGTGTTCTCTTTTTCTAATGGAATGGTCTTCAAGTGCCAACAATAAGCATTTAAAACATATAATAGCCCACCTCCCAGACAGTCTATTGCTGATTTTACCATGTGAAAAGAAATATGCTTCCCTGACCCAGTTTTCTGTAACACTTGTAGGAGGCAATAAATCTTAGCTGTCTTGGTCTTGAAACTGCTAAAGGAGGAAAAAAGTGATGAAAATTCAGAAATTTGTATTTTCAGTGCTACATTTCTAGTTGTATGAAATCATTGTAATTCTTGTACAAAACCAGAGCTGTCAAACTTCAGGTAATGCCACTCTGTCTTATGGTACATCTTGATCTATACCAAGAAGAAGTCAACAGGGCTTTACAAGGACAAGTCAACAGAAAATTTACTGTCATTTAAAACAGAGTTGTCAGAAGTCTGCATCAAAAACCCTTTTTAAAGCTTGCGGGAAGTCTCTGTTAGGTTAGTACAGCTGTTCAAGGATCTCAATTGTTTATTTAATTAAAAGTGACAGAATGTGTTCATCCCTGTGCTTCCTGGTGCAGGATGCTTCCAATAGCCCTAAGCTAGCAAACTCCTGATTCTCTGACCATGACTAAAGTAGCAAATAAGCCAGTGTCACACGATGACTCCAAGCACAAGCAGGTGTCTGTCAGTGTTTTTGAATTGCTAATGTGCTTCCTGGCGTGGTTTTGAACAGCTATCAGTCTCTCAGGAAATGTCAGGGCATAATTCAGAGGTTAACACAAAGCAGAGATTTTTCCCAAATAGGCAGTTTGAATATTTTGGGGTGCAAGACAGTTTAGCTGTATGGATGCCACTCATGCCATGCCAGATGGCGTCAGGGTCAGAAAGTGATCCCCAGCAAATTTATTTACTATTTTGAGGAAGTAAATCTATGTAGTTCAGATGTTTCCTCTGGCATTTCTAATTCCAGAATTAGTGTAGATGTGAACTAGCTTGGGTAGTTATGTGTTAAAAATTCATACACGTTTCCAGTATATGAGATGCTTGATGAATATTATTGGCTAGAGTCACAGTTTATTATTGACTGAAAATAAATCTTTTTTATGTAATTTTATATATTTTAAAAAATATTTCCATTAAAATGTCTGTTATTAATCACTTTTTCCCCAAAAGTCCATACACAAATCAATGGACTTTTAAACTGTCAATAAGTAATTATCAATATTTTAACTGTTAATTACAGGACTATCCTGAACTTCTCAATGTTTTCAAGAAAATTGGTGAAGAAATAAACAGTTGAAGAATCAAAAAAAGCACATACTTTCATGATGTCATAGACCCTCACCTTATAATTTTCTCTTTCAAAGACTAAAGTAAGGCTTTATTTTCTACCAATTAGAGAATTGTCAGGAAAATAAAGTACAAAGCAAAAGACTGGGTTTTATGCTTGTTTGTATACAGGTAGTAACATCTGAAAAGTAGGGGAAGGAAAAGTATTTCCATAGTGTGTTAATGAATTAATTAATCCCTAGAAGAAGATCCTTATTTATCAACTGGAAAACTTTGAAGGTGAAGTGGGTGACACCCACTTTCCTGGTCATTTCATTTATGTTGCTACCTGTAGTAACTGTTATAGAAATATCTTCCAATTAGTGAAAGTCATGCTTAAGCATATGAGTCCATGCCTGACTATTACTTTGTAAGCATATTCCACTAATTTGTAAGATCCTCTGTAGACATTTTAAATGTACATTTATATCATGAAACCAACTAATTATCCGTCATAAAAAATGTGGGTTTAAAGCTTTTAAAAGATAATTTCCAGGCCCTGTTAATGAAAAAGAGAAAACCTGTGGGAAATGAAAAATTCAAGTAGAATTTCTTTAGAATTGTGACCAGTGGCCAGTAGAAAGATTTCTAGATTGACAGCTTTCTAACTTTTTCTTTTCTGGAATCTGGGTCAGTAAAAAAAAATTGTCCAATATAGAAATCAGTGGTCTGACATTTAATTTTCAAGGAAATTTGAATTCCCTTTAGTTATGAAGCATTTTCTGCCACTCACAAAAGGAGAGTCTTAAAAGAACATTGAGTCAAACATCTGATTAAACATCTAACTAAAAATACAGGACTGCGAGACAAGCAAAGTTATCATTTTAAAGACATACAAAGAATAAGAAGAAAAAACAATGCTGAGGCTACAATCAGAAAGGGCAAATCACATAATTTTGGTAAAAAATATGTGAAATAAACCTTCTGGTTGAAAAAGTTTCATTTAAATATATATACTCCCAAAAACCATCCCACAAGAAATTGAAAATAGATCAGAAAAAAATTATTGTTATTTTATAAGGCACAAAGTTAAAACCCTAAACAGCTACAGAACTACAGAGATTAAGTATGGAATCCTGCTGCTTTATAGCACCAGTAAAGCTACAATGAAGAAATGAAGCTCACCTAGAATTGTCTTCTGACTAACACAGAAGCCCTTATCTTTGAAATCACCTTAGATAAGCACAACTTTACACAAAAATAATCATAACAAGTCTCTAGACCTAACTGCTGGTAAAGAAAGGAGCATATGGATTGTGGAACAGTACCATTTGGTGCTTTACACAGCCAAATGCCAAGTAATATATTTAGGAACAAAGAAGTAATATATTTAGGAACAAGGCATGCAAGTTATCTATAATATCAGGAGGGGAAATTCTGTCTTGGAAAGTAGTGACTCAGAAGTACGTTAGGAATTATTGTAGACAACTGTTTCACCACAAACTGTCTGTGTAGTATTTTGACTAAAAGGCTGGTTCAGTCCTTGGATGCCTACAGTGGAAATACCAAGTAGAATCAGAAGGGTGATCTAGAATATGTGCCCAGATTCCTTAGCTCACCAGTAAATTTAATGAGACTACTTCTAGTGCCACTTATTTGGAACCAATAACAGAGCTTAAAGCAGAGTCAAAGGCTGAAAATTCACATGCTGGAAAATAATGCTTATTGTTTGTGGTCAAGAGCTTCATTTATTCAGTTTAGAAAGAGAAGACTGTGAGGACAGAGATATCCAACAGAAAAAAAGGCATCTGATGTGGAGAGAGTGAATGCAAGAGAGAAGTAACAGAGATGTTTTGGATTAACAAAGAATAGCACCATGAGATCCCCTGATAGCAGGTGGTTTCCTTCTATTTAAACTATCAGGTCTGGCTGTACTTGGGTTGTCTCTAGAACCTTATGACCAGAGTGAAAGATAGTTTCAGGATCGCTTCATCCTGAGATCTAGTTTATAGAAATTTAAGAAGCAAAACTGAATTGATACATAGCATTAAAATTCTCAATATGTTCTGTATTCCCTAATCTGTCTGAGTACATGCAATTCCCATTTTCCCTTGTTCCCTCATACCTCACTGCTTTTAGAATGTTTTTATGAGAATGATCGTTTTTTATTTTAGCTTATCACCAAGATGCTTCCTCTGCCATTGCACTGACAGCAGGAATTGAGCAGATGTCAAACTATAATCTGTATTTCTTGCTGACTACTTCCAGGATGGCTTATCCGAATTAATTGTTTCTTTTTGGACCTAACTTGACCCTTGCAGGTTGTAAGTTTTTGGTAGTCACAATAAAAGCAATGCCATACCAATCATGGGCAAAAACATGGGCAGAGAATAGTCACAAAGAGAAAGTAGATTTTCCCCCACAAACATTTGCTGGTGATAACAACATATATGAGAAATGGAACCACACTGCTTTGTAATTTTTTTGCCAGGTCTTTTAAAACCAAAGCAGCTCTGATATTTCCAAAGGAAATTTCAGACCAGCTGTTGTAAGAAGTGTTACTGGTAGTTCTGCCCTTGGTGTTCCTATCTGAGCCAGGCCAGCAAACCGTGGAAGCCCTACTGAGGTATGATATTAGGGCACTGTTCAGGTTTGAGTGTGATATGAAAGCAATAGTCCAACTTTCTTTTGTTACAATTTAATAGAGGTTTCACAAGAATAAAGAGCTACTCTTTTGACTTCTATTCAAACTTGAGCTTTCTGAGTTTCCTGGTAGTTTACATAAATAAAGTAACTATTCTTTCTTTAAAAGCCACTTCACAACTCTTAGAATCACAGACAATTAGGCGTTTGTACAAGGTATTTTCCGAGACAAAATTTTGATGTTCCGTTTCTAACAATCTGTTTATTCCTAAATACTTTCTCTGTGAAAAAAGATCTTTTTAACTACACTGGAGCAAACCTCTGTGCATACTGCAAGTCTGTGCAAGGATGATTTTCAGAGTCAAATTAGAAACATCAAAGACCTTGCCTAAACCTTCATATGCCCATCCCTAAATATGACCCTCTGCTTTGTGTCCCACACAATGGTTGTAGTAGAAGTCAAATAAAACAAGCAACTTGCTTTTCTGGTAAAATCTGAGAACCACTCATTTCTGCCTTTCATTTCTCTGCATTTCTGTTTTTCAGCAGGTTGGAGAAACTCAGTTCTTGCAYGCTGAAGCCAAACTCGTTGCTATGATATCATTCAAACACAGCTAAAATGACAGGAGTAAAATTCCCAGAGAGCTGCTCTGAAGTGGTAATGTGAGTTGGTTTTCCTCCTCCTCTTGCAACACAGTTCATCATTAATAGCCCATGAACATGTATGAGGAGGTTCACAGATTGGAGAATTACTCTATACTTTAAGCAGAGTTGGCCTGGTTTGGCTCTGCTTTGCTATATCTTTATGATTTTCTTTGTAAACAAGGAGCTAGAAGCATTTTTATACTTCTTTCGAATGAAAAGTAGGACTTAAAACAATAGTAAGTTTCTGTTAGCAATGAGTCCTAAGCCCTTAATTAGCTAAATTTTGCTTTGACTGTGGTAATGCTGTGGTGATTATTCTTTGATTCCATGATACATTGAGTTTGAAGTGTTAAACAGGCAATGAATATGAGATGGAATTTTCTAGCCTGAACAATAAAATATAATTAATTTCACTGAACCTTACCCAGAACAGCCTTAACATGTGACAACACATATTTCATTATGAAGTCTAACCATATATCATCTGTTGCTTTTTTTTTAATATCAACCCTTATTTCTCTGTACCTTTGCAATATTTGAGATTTATTTGCTTTTTAAATATGGGTTGTCTAATATATATTATTTTCAGTAAGTTGTCAGCATTTCAGTATTAGCGGAAACAATTCATACAGATGGGGAGGAGGGAGGAGACAGGGAACTGTACTAGCAGAAAGTCCAGGGCTATTATCCTTAAGAACTGTCAAAAGTAATAATAACATGCAAGCTACTGAATGTAATTGCTGTTAATATTTTCATGATCTAAAGTCACTAAAAAGGTCTGCATCATATTTGTATTAAACCACAAAAGCAGATGGACTGTGTCTGTAACTACATAGCTGCAGTAGTTTAATCCTTTTTAATATTGCAGAGCTTTGCTGACTTTCCTACTCCAAAAGTGAGTGTAAGAACATGTGGCTCAGATGTGAAATGCTGTTTAGGACTCTGACCTGTATTCGGGTACCTGGCTCCCATTGACTGCTAGAGGAACTAGCCACCTAAATACATAACTGGGCCTGCACTCCTTGAAGGGTCCTTTCAAAAGGGCTGCCAGGAGATTACCGTCTGATAGTTTGGAGATTCAAGTTCTTTTTCCTGGAGACTAAAGTGCCTTTAGAACACTTCTGATAAAGCATGGGGATAGAGAGAGATGTATTTCTTTAGCATAAGTTTCTCATCAAGATCTGCAGCTGGCTTAGGTCAGCAGAGTTGGATTTATTCTTCCTTAAGTCTTGTCCAAGCTTCCAGCAATGCAGTCAAAAACTCAATGCATTAAAAGGGTTCAGCTTGTTTTTCTTAACTACAGACTACAGGTAGGGACACAGAGTCCTTCCTTTCCTACGTCATGTCCTTTGAGATTTCTGGTATCATCATCAACAGTCTGGTTCCCTGGTCCTTGATTTCATAAAGACTGAGAATACCTTTGCTTTCAAAGTAGTCTGAAAGTCCATGGACAGTGTATACCTGAGACAGTACATCATTTTTCTGGTATTGGTATAATTAATTCCTTTGCCACAAAAATGATATGCATCTGAGATCTTTCACTAATCTTGAAAATGGGAGGCATCCTTAGGTTGTAAACTCAGTGTTTGCACAGTGCCTAACAGTGCAGCATCTAATTTATGACAAGGGATCCATGAAGCTATTACAATATAAAATAAGCAACAGCTATAAATAATATCATGCCAAAGCAAGAATATTTACTTGCTTCTAGCTGCAAATCAATTGCAGTGAAATGACAGTGACCATTTTTTTAAAAGTAGGATTGCAACCCTGGACTTCAGGAGAGCAAACTTTGTCCTCTTCAGGGACCTACTTGGAGGAATCCCATGGGTGAGGGCCCTGGAAGGAAGGAGTGTTCAAGAGAGTTGGTTAATATTCAAACATCACTTCCTCCAGGCTCAAGAGTGGTGCATCCCTATGAGTAGGAAGTCAAGCAAAGGAGGT